>NC_056731.1:994351157-994598657 GCF_019279795.1 Protopterus annectens | reverse complement strand
AATAGTCTGTCAGAATTTATTCAACCAGAACTCCAGAAGGTAAACTAAGTATTATTCCCTAACTTATCTACTAAAGGGAGCTTTGATCTCAGATAAAGCTATAACCAAATGTCAGGCATGCATCTGTAACATCCAGAAAGCCTGTTAAAAGTATTATTCACTAAAGTAAAACTGCAGATCTTTTAGAACTATTTCCATGTCAGGGCTAGTTAAAAATATTGAAATGCACCCCTCTTATATTGGAAGTAAAAAACAAAACTTGTAAGCAATTCCCTTACATCTTTTGGCACTGGTATTTAGATTATAGGCATTGTGCTTAGGAAAAGTTGTAAAACCTGAATGAATATTTTAAGTGAAATGTTTACATATTTCTAACGACACTGCATACTAACCTGGATGTGTGCACCCATGGTAACATACATTAAACTGCAGAGAACTACACTCAGGTTGCAAATTTATTTATTTATTTATTTTACATTTGTTTACCATGAGCATCCGACTGGGAAAGTTGCCCATTTTCAGCGAGGCTCTGGAAGAAAAGCTCCATACAGTATAAGATTAATAATACAGAAACATACATGTACAAATATACTTAAAAGTATACATACAAAATATGCTTAAGAAAAAGTATACATAAAAAAATTGAGTACAATATAGTTAAAAGGAAATAAATCCTTATCTACCTTAAGGTACAATTGTAATATCAAGAGAAACACTTGACAAATAGACAAAACAAGTATGTGTGTGTGTGTGTGTGTGTGTGTGTGTGTGTGTGTGTGTGTGTGTGTGTGTGTGTGTGTGTGTGTGAGTGACACTGCCAGCCCAGCTGTCTGGAATTTTGTAAATAATCATATGTCATTTGTGAATAATAATATGATTCATATGCTTGTCTTACAAATGTAAGAGAACTATATGTTATGCGTATATTAAACTACTTGTGTAGATGTGTGTGCTGAACTATATGTTATTTACTTAGCTTTAAGAATGTAACCACAGTGCACCCTACTGTAAAAGAATAGAAATGTATATAAACTATATACCTGTGCAAAAGTATGTTTTAATAGTAGAAGCTGGAACATACAGAGTTAACTTGCAAACCCTTAAGAAAATAAAGTTGAAATTATTTTACAATTGTGTTATCTCTCAGTATCAGCAAGAAAACAGAATGTCGAGAGCTGGAAGTTTTTCTATTGTCCTGATACAGAAATAATTGCTAGGTTTAAAATGTAAAAGTGATTAATTGTTTTACAACTTCCAGTTCTGAGCAAACATCTGAGATATGTACTTCTCACACAGAGATGCTAAAATTTGTTCAGTTTTTGTTAGCCTGGGAACTGAAGGCAGGTGACAAAGAGTGATGTCATCCGAGCTGACCCATCAGTAATTCTTGATAGTAATTTAAGAACTCTCTCAGAGACAGATTTTGCATTTTTGTATATTGTCTTGGACCTAGCAAGAACATCCATTCAGCACTTCTGCATCTGCCTTGCTCTGTAAGTCTAGGGTATAGTGATTTCTTTTAGATATAGTTAGGAATATATTAAATATTAGTTTAGATGTTTTCTGTATTTATATGAGACTGTCCTGCAATGTTGTTTTAAAATATTTCCTGTGATTCTGAACTCTGAATTAACTGTGTTGTTTGAGTACTGTCTTGTTCTTTTATTATTTATTATTAAATATATTTAAACACATCTTTGTGGCTGATATTCATGAAACATATTTAAGCTCTTAGAGTACTTGCATATGTATTTGGTGACATTGTACATGCCACTCTTAAATAGCCTTGCTATTACTCACACTTACCATTTGGATAATAGCAACATTAGTATTGGGCACTCTTTGGTAAGGGCCTTAAAGCAGCTGTTAAGTTGGGGTTGGGGCAGTGATAGCTACCTTATAGTCTGGGCAGAAGGGGTCATAGCTAGTTAACCTGTGCCAATCAAATCTCAAAGTATGTGTGTGTCAGCTACTTGGGCAGGGATATGAAGCAATGGTTGGACAGAGAGTGTGCTGGGGGTTTTGGCTTGACCACTTGGCTGAGATCTTAACCCTATAGCTGTGCCAGTGGGGAGTCTTATTGGGGATCTGAAGAAAGAGGGAGAAACCAGCCCCCAGACTGACTGTGATCTCTGTGTGCTCTTAAGGGAAATTGCACTTTACTGTGTGTGTACTTGTCATCCTGTCGTGGCTACTCAGAAACATAAAATTGACTAAAAACAGGCCCAAACTTCACTAAGCCAGTAAAAAAATGGAGAAAGTAACTGGACTTCAACGTGAATAAAATACTATTATTTTTATTAGTTAAAACACATCTCATAAGCACTTTCATCTCTCATGGAGACTTCTTCAGATAAAATACACTCACATTCATCTTCCTATTTGTAAACTAGCTGAAGTTCATCAACCAGTCATGACATGCTAGTAATTAAAAAATCCCCTGTGTTAAAGGTGTACAAAGCACCTACTCTAATAACAAGTACTTGCAAAAACATTTTTCAAAATAGAATAAGCTATGAAACATAAATAAAAATACATAAAAATCATGTTAAATTCCTTTAAAATTTATGTTAATAAATCTGCTTTTTCACTCAATATGGGTTTGAGAGATACTTGGTCATTCTGTGTTCTGGGGTTAATCATCAAAAAAATGGCTTCAACAGTCAGCAAACTCATTCCAGCAACAACATGCGGATGAATGGACAGCATGATGATGTAAGGGAGATGACCTACTTGGATTGTCTTCCACTTTCAGGTACTGTTGATAAATTTTTTTTCTAATGGAAGCCAGAGTGTTTCAGCCTCTACAAATGTTAATACTTGTGAAGGGAAACCGAGGGGCAATTCTTGGACTAATTATGAAAGGAATGTTAATTTAAAAGACATTATGGACAGAGTTTTTACTTTTCAAGGTTGGGGTGGCAGGGGAATGTTACTAATGTATTTTCTGCACCATGTTACTTTCCTACCTTAAAAGAAATGGTATTTAACTTTGAAAAAATTTGTTAAAAGTTAAAAGTTTACAAATTGAATATAAATATTTGCGTGAATGTCTTAAACACAAAACTGTTCCTCAGGGACTTAGGAGGTATAAGTTTCCCTTTGGAGTGAATTACACCAGGGAAACAATTCAGGATTTTATTGTTTTTTTTTTTTGACATGTGGGTTTGAATTGATGTTAAAAATTATTCATTATAATGAATCTGTTCTGGAAGCCCTGTGTAAAGAAGTGGATACACTGAGTCAAGCTATTACAAATGATTCATTACTTGAAGAGTATGAGTATTTGTATAATCAAGCCCTGTTAAGAGTAGACAAAAAAGTAACAACATTTTTTTTAAAAAAGATGAAAAAACTAGACAGGGACTTTAAATGATATCAAGACAGTAGCAAACCTATTAACAAAGGAAGGTACCCTGATGGGTGGGGGGTAGGACAACACAGGCCATAATCATGGGAACCTGAACCTGACCCTAACAGACAAGAAATTGGGAACACAATAGGGGAACTTGATTCCTTTTCAGAAGAAGCACAGGGTTTTCCGGAGGTGAGAAGGTCAGAACGACTAGCCAAAAAAACGCAGGTGATGGTGGATTCGGGGCAACAGTTACACAACAAGAAGAGGTGGGACCACCACAACAAAGGGCTAGCAATGAAATAATTAGGCTTCTCAATGAGGGGCTCATTGGTATTTATCAGGACTTTAAAATTTACAACTATGCGGGTGTGGAGTTAACAAAAAAACATTTTGAGTTGTTGTTTCCCTTTAAGAGCACACAAAGATCACAGTCAGTCTGGGGGCTGGTTTCTCCCTCTTTCTTCAGATCCCCAATAAGACTCCCACTGGCACAGCTATAGGGTTAAGATCTCAGCCGAGTGGTCAAGCCAAAACCTCCAGCACACTCTCTGTCCAACCATTGCTTCATATCCCTGCCCAAGGATAAAGGGATAAAGTTTGTCCCCACTGGACCAGTTAATATAGCTGACTCACTTATTGAACTAGAGTTATTTTTGAGGAAGGTTAACTTTAGTTTATATTTTAAAGACAAGGATGTGAACAGTAAATGGGTAACAACCAAAGTACACTTAAGAGGAATAGTGTTTTTAACCCCCCACACCCCTTAGTATACGTTTTTGAGAAAGTGGTTACTAATGAGTTATATCAGCTGTATGCTGAGAAAAAGAAAGGGTAGTGTAATTTAACAAAAAAGGAGAAAGAAGTTTTGACCCAAATTAGAGAGTGTAATGAATTAAGGGTGATGAAACCTGACAAGGGAGGGGGGACTGTTATTTTTAAAACAGAAGATTATAAGAATGAAATGACCTCCCTGCTTTATAATACTGACACCTATTCCCCTGTTTCGAAAAATGAGATTACGATAGCCTATCAAAGGTTGGATTTTTACTTAGAAGAATACTTCTCAGAAAACAGGATAGATGTGGACACTTACAAATTTTACAACAGAAAAAGCCAGTGATACCGAATATTTTTAGTGTAAGAAAGGTTCACAAGAATGTTGACAAACTTCCTTTTAGGCCTATTATGACCAGTAGGGAGAGTAAGACTCATCCTTTGGCCATTCTTGTGGATAAATGGTGCAAAGAAGTAGTGACCAAGACCCCCCATCTCGTGAAAGACTCTTGGGAATTTTTAAGAAAATTAAAACAGGATTTATGGAAGGAAGGGCTTACTTTCCTCACTATTGATGTAGTGGATCTCTTTAATAGTATTCCCAAAATTAAGGGGATGGAACTTTTTTATAATTCCATGTGACAGTTTTCTTCCCTTTCAGAACACAGGCTTAGGCTCTTAGTTGAGCTGATGGAACTCATCTTGGACAATAAGTTTGTCCATTTTGAAGGTGAATTTTACAAGTAAATCAGAAGAGGTGCGATGGGGGCAGCATGTGCCCCCACCTATGCTAATATTGTCATGCTGGGATGGGAGGATGAATTTATTCTGAAAAGTTCCTTTGCCAAACATCTACATCTTTATGTGAGGTTTTTGGATGATATTTTTATTTTGTGGGATGGTACAGTAGACCACATTAGTGAGTTTATGAAACATTTGAATGATAGCAGTGGCTACTTTAGGTTTACACATTTTGGGACTTTCTATTAGTTACTTGGATGTTAAGATTTCCCAATGGCACAAAAATTCATTTCCAACCTTTATAGGAAAGAAACCTTTTGTAATGCATATCTGCACTACAGTAGTGACCATCCATAACATCAGAATAATGGACTGGTAAAGGGTCAGGCCATATGGGTGGCAAGAATAACCTCTGATATTAAAGAACTGGACCATGAGTTTGACATACTGAAGAAAATGTTTATAGAAAGGAAATATCCCCAGAAGATGGTGGATCATATTTTTGAAGAAGTAAGGAAAGGTTGGGGTACCAAGTATCCACCACTGTTAGGGATGGATTTTACTAATCAAAATAGGAACAAGGGAGACAACAAATACAAAAAACACCCTAGTATTAGAACACAATGTTTATTCCCAAGAGATTAGGGAAGTTATAAAGAAGAACTGGAGTATTTTTAAGGTTAATAATGAAGTTCCCAGTTGGTTGGGCCTGAACCCCTTTTTGTAAGCAAAACTGGTAGAAACTTTAAATATATCTCAGAAAATGTTAAACAAACAGACAAAAATGTTGTACTAGTACCACATCTTGTGGTAGTTGTGCATATTGTATGTACATTATGAAAGAGAAAACAATGTTTTTGGATAATGTTTTTCATACCAAGGTTTCCTTTGTGAAAGGGAATTGTAATACCAACAAACTAGTGTACCTAGCTAAATGTGACAGTTGCTCAGGATACTATTTTGGAAAGACAGAGAGAGCTTTGAAATCAAGAATTTATGAGCACCTTTATGAGATCAGGAAGAAAAAGGAAGTTAATGCATTATACAGGCACTGTGTTAAGTTTAGCTTTGGTATACTGGGAAAAGTGCAGATTCATTCTAGGGGTGGTGATTGGCAAAGTAATTTGTTAAAACTTGTCTGGCAGTTGCAACTAAATGCATCACCCCCAGGTCTGAACGACCAAGTATCTCTCAAACCCATACTGAGTGAAAAAGCAGATTTGTTAACATACATTTTAAAGGAATTTAACATGATTTTTATGTATTTTTATTTATGTTTCATAGTTTATTCTATTTTGAAAAATGTTTTTGCAAGTACTTGTGATTGGAATAGTTGCTTATTGCACCTTTAACACAGGGGATTTTTTTAATTACTAGCATTTCATGACTGGTTGATGAACTTCAGCTAGTTTACAAATAGGAAGATGAATGTGAGTGTATTTTATCTGAAGACGTCTCCATGAGAGATGAAAGTGCTTATGTGATGTGTTTTAACTAATAAAAATAATAGTATTTTATTCACGTTGAAGTCCAGTTACTTTCTCCATTTTTTTACTTGTCATCCTCCCAATGTGTACATCTCTCACAGCAGCTAGTGGTGAGGAGTGAGGCTCCTTGATTACTGGGCCAGTGCAAGGGCATCACATATTAATTGTTTGGCAGTGGTGGGATACCCGCATCACATATTAATTGGTTGATAGTGGTGAGATAGCCACATCACATATTAATTGGCTTGTAGTGGTGTGGATATTGAATTCCTGTAACCTGTGTACAGTGGTCACTGAAGGTGTTTGTACTCTCAATCAGCCATGCAGTGAACATTCAGAGTTCATATCACAATTTTTTTACTTTTTTCTTAGTTAGTCAGGGAGAGCAGGCAAGCATGTCAGCAGAGGAGTATGGCAAGCTAACTAAAAGCTAGTTGGCTGAAATGTGCCAGGCTAAAGGATTGGTGCATGCCAACCTGACTAAAGCAGACATGATTGCAGCTTTGGTCACAGCTGCATCACAGAATAACAACCAGGAGGACAATCAGACTGGCCATGGAGATTTACAACTCTCAGAAAATGGACAGCTCAACTTTTCCACACAGGACTTAAAAATCCATCTGGAGTTAAAGAGAATTGAGCTGGAGGCCAAGTGTTTGGAAATAAAAGCAGCAGGGAAACTGAGATGTCTTCAGGCTGAAGGAAATGAGAAACTGTGATGCTGGAATCTCAGGAGAATGAGAGGCAGAGCTAACATGAAAAGGAGATGCTGTCTCTTTGCCAGAGTCCTGGAGGTAATGGAGAAGGGAGTAACTGAACCTCAAAAGCAACAAAGGTCAGTAAATTTCTTCCACAGTTTAAAGAGGGGGATAATTTTGATAGTTTCATTCATATGTTTGAGAGGGTATGTAAACAGTATAATGTTGACCAATGGCTCTGTGTACAATTTCTGACCCCTTTTCTCCATGGTAAAGCTGTAACTGTATTTTCTAAACTGTCTGATACTGATTGCTTAAAGTATAATACAGTCAAAATGTGTTTGCTAGAATGTTTTAAGTTAACACCTGAAACTTATAGGATAAAGTTTCATGAGTATAGACTCAAGGCAGATAAAAGTGTGTGTGAATATGTTGCTGAACTAAGCACTTATTTTCATAGGTGAGTGAGTGGATATCAGGTCACCACTTTTGAAGGGTTGGCAGACCTTTTGGTGAGGGAACAGGCCCTTAGCACTTTGCCTGAGGACATGAGAATCTGGTTAGCTGACAGACAATGCACTACTGCAGATGCGTTGGGGAAGGAGGGAAATGTATACCTAGCTAGCAGGGCATCACTGCACAGGAAAGGGACACCCAGTGCTGCTCATGGATCTAAGGGAACCCATGGTGGGCAGTGCAGACTTCCCCAACAGAATCTGCTAGTAGCAGGGAAAACCACTAGTCCAGTTACACATCCAGGACCAAGGGTTAAGTGTTTTAAATACAACCATTGGGGGCATGTACCATATAGATGTCCATGGAGGCAAGGTGGGGAAAAAAAGGTGGGAGAGCCAGTAAGTGGGAATAACAAAATGCCAACAGTAGGTTGTCTCAAGACAACAGGGGTACAGACTACCACAGGAGGTTATATCCTATCTTAGTGAATTGAAAAGAGGACATGGCTAAGGGAGACACAGCCTCTCACCTAACCTGCAGTGGTTGCAGAGGAGCACTACCTGGTTGGGCAGTCTAATCCAGTCAGAGCTTTAGGAGGGACCCCATTCCAAATACCTTTAGCTAGGGTTCACCTTGACTGGGAGGGTGGAAAAGGAAGCCAGCAAGTAGGTGTGTTTGAAGATATCCCTGCAGATCTCCTGATTTTGAGAATGCAGCACCGTATGTGCATGCAGTTACATGCAGTCAGGCTTGGAGACAAGCATGTGGGTCTGGTAGCCTGGGGGAGACCCAGACAGACTGCACACTTGCATTCAGGACTGGTGAGGTGGTTACTTCATGGAGGGAGCTACCCGGTAGCAGTGAGACTGAAGGTGAGCCACAGCTGCTTGTGAGTACTGATGCTCCCTTGGACAGAGTGACTGCAAGGGCAGAGGTGAGTAGTGGTACCCAGGCTGACAGTGAGTGTCAAAGGAAAAAACTTCAAAGACCAATACACGTAAGGTTCAGTTAAGGCACATTTAATAACTTGCAGCAAGGAGACAAAAACATGCAAATACAGGATTTTGTCTAACTACTAACAGGAAGTATACTATTCTTATACTGTTTTACAAGACATGGCCTTCTATAGCTGACGTAATCAAACACAACTTTCAGTATTATTCTACAGCAGATGTTACTCAGATTTTCTGCTGACATGACTAGATTTGTGAGAAACATTTTGAGAAAAACAACCTGGCCTTGGTGGGCACTAGCCCGTTACAAGCTTCTGTTGTATAGCTCTAATGCATGTGTTACATTTCAAGGTACTTTTCTAGCTCAGACACAAGTAAATGCTGATTGCAGTTCATATTTTCAAGCAGTCTTTGTTCTAATTATCTATAGATTCTGCATTTTCTCACAGCACAAGCGGAAATCCTTGTCTAAGTTTCATAACATTTATACAAGTGGTATTGTTCTATTCATTATTTTCCTGACACAAGCAGAAATCATCTGCTTCTCAGTAAATTTCCAAGGCATAAGCAAAGATTTTAGCTGCGCATATTTCATGACAATACAAGGTCAGAAAGCTTCTGCAATCTGTACAGATTTATGCAGTGTAAAATAGAATAAATGTGTTAACCCTTTTCAAGCTCTAAATGCACTAAGCATATTACTAATACATATTTTTCTGACAGTGAGGCACTGCTTTCAGATGATACCAGACTTCCTGTGAAAGGGGAGTTGGGAAGGGTTACAAAGAGAGAGTTGAGATGGGCTTAGTTTTCAGACCCTACATTACAAGGCCTGAGAGAGGTAGCTAGTGAGGTGCCTGATTCTCAAGGGAAGGGGGACTCTGTATACTGGGACAAAGAGTTACTGTATGGAGAATGGACCCCTGAGGAAGGGCTAGAGGGTGAGAGAATACAGCAGTTGGTAGTTTTCAGAGACTACCATCTGGCACTTCTAGCCATAGCCCACGATATTCCCTTTGCAGGTCATATGGGCATAAAACGTACACAGAGACATATTATGCAGAACTTCTATTGGCCTGGGATTTCCAGAGATGTAATAGGGTAGTACCTCAAGTTCCACAGGGAAAAAGTATATCCTAGTGGTAGTAGATTATGCAACCAGATACCCTGAGGCATTGGCTCTGTCCTCCATTGAGGCAGAAAAGGTGGCAAATGCTTTGTTAGACATTTTCAGCAGGGTAGGTTTTCCAAAAGAAATAATCACTGACAGAGGTTCCAATTTCATGTCAGACCTGCTGGCTTGTCTGTGGAAGCACTGTGGGGTGAAGCACCTAAAGAACACTGCTACCATCTCCAGACTAATGGTCTTGTTGAGAGGTTAAACTCTACACTCAAGTCCATGCTAGGGGCATTTGCAGACCAATTTAAGAGGGAGTGGGATAAATATTTGCCCCATCTGTTTTTTGCTTACAGAGAGGTTCCCCAGGAATCCACATGTTTTTCACTCTTTGAGTTGATGTATAGGCATAGGTTGAAGGGACCTCTAGATTTGATTTGTGATGAGTGGGATAGTGATTGTAAATCTCACAAGGAATCTGTCGTGGCATATGTCCTAAACCTCAGGAGAAGGCTCAGGGAAATCATGGGCTTGGCCCAGGAGAACCTGGCAGAAGCCCAACAGCAGAAAAAGGTGTGGTATGACAGGAATGCTCGGGTTACAGAGTATGCTGTAGGGCAGCAGGTTATGGTTCTTGTTCCTGTCAGATGCTGCAGTCTGCAGGCAGCATGGGAGGGACCATACAAGTTGGTAAGGAAGGTCAGTGATGTTAACTAACTGGTAGAACTGCTAGGCAGGAGGTAGGGGCACCACTTGTACCATGTTAACATGATGAAATCTTACCATGATAGGGATGCCCTCATGCTGAGTATTTGCAATGGATTGCAGGAGGAGTCTGAGGGGGATCTGGTGACTGATCTCCTCAGTGAGGCTTGAACTGACACCTCAGTGGAATGGGTAGCAATGTCCCAGCAGCTACACCTACCCAGGTTTGAGAAATCTGAGCAGTGTTAAAGGCGTTTGGGGGCATGTTCACTGGGAAACCAGGGTGCACCCACCTGGTGCAGCACCATGTGGATACAGGTCCGCAAAGGCCTATTAAGCAGGCTCCTTCTAGGGTGCCTGAGAGAGTCAAACAGACTCTGAGGGAGGAGATATAGGAAATGATGGAACTAGGGGTAATTCAGCAGTACAGCAGTCCCTGGGCCTCCACAGTGGTGGTGGTACCAAAGAAGGATGGTAGCACCAGGTGCTATGTGGACTACAGGAAATTAAATAATCACACAGAGTTAGATGTTTACCCAATGCCTAGGACAGATGAAGCCCTAGAGCAACTGGGTGGGGCTAAGTATCCTACCACTGTTGATCTTATCAAGGGTTACTGGCAGATGCCCTTGACTCCCAGTGCTAGAGAGAGGTCAGCTTTTGTGACTCCTTTTGGCTTGTATGAGTTCACAGAGATGCCCTTTGGGATGAAAATTGCCCCAGCAACTTTCCAGATGCTAGTAGATTGTATCTGAGCTGGAGCAGGAGATTTTTCCCTAGCTTACCTAAATGATATTGCCATCTACAACCATTCCTGGCAAGACCACCTTCAGCATGTTAGGGAGGTGCTGGGGAGACTACAGAGGACAGGGTTGACCATTAAGCCCAGCAAATGTCAGGTGGGTATGGCAGAAGTCTCCTACCTGGGACATAGAGTGGGAAGTGGTAAAATCCAGCCAGAACCTGCCAAAGTGGAAGCCATTCAGGCATGGCCTCCTCCTGTTACCAAAAAGCAGGTGAGGGCATTCTTAGGGACAGCAGGGTAATACAGAAACTTTGTCCCCAATTATAGTAGTATAGCTGCTCCCCTCACAGACCTGACAAGGAAAAACAAGCCATATAAGGTAGTGTGGACCCCAGCATGTGAGCAGGCATTCCAGAAGCTTAAAGGAGCTTTGGGAGTACCCCCTGTGTTAGCCAGTCCAGATTACAACAAAGAAGTTTTTGTGCAGGTGCATGCTTTAAACCATGGGGTGGGGGCTGTACTTAGCCATGTTTCTTCAGAGGGAGAAGAGCACCCAGTGGTTTATCTCAGTTGTAGGCTCCAACCCAGGGAGGAATGTTATGCAGCTATAGAAAATGAATGCCTAGCCATAGTGTGGGCACTGCAGAAACCTCAGCCTTATCTGTATGGAAGGAAATTGACTGTAGTTACAGACCACAATCCCTTAACATGGCTACATTGAGCCAGCCAGAAAAATGCCAAGTTACTAAGGTGGAACCTGGGGTTGGGAGCATATGATATGACAGTGCAGCATTGTAGTGGGGTTAGCAATGCCAATGCAGATGGGCTCTCAAACAGGGAAAGGGGTAGTGTATTCCCAGACAGGTTCACTCTCTCAAGCAATGTTTCACAAGGGACACTTGGAAAACTAGCTTGAGTTTTCGGGGAAGAGAGAAATGTGACACTGCCGGCACAGCTATCTGGAATTTTGTAAATAATCATATGTCATTTCTGAATATTAATATGATTCATATGCTTGTCTTACAAATGTAAGAGAACTACAGTATATGTTATGTGTATATTAAACTACTGGTGCAGATGTGTGTGTTGAACTGTATGTTATGTACTGAGCTTCAAGAATATAACCACTGTGTACCCTACTGGAAAAGAATAGAAATGTATATAAACTATATACCTGTGCAACAGTATGTTTTAATAGTAGAAGCTGGAGCATAGAGAGCTAACTTGCAAACCTTCAAGAAAATAAGTTGAAATTGTTTTACGATTGTGTTATCTCTCAGTTTCAGCAAGAAGACATGATGTCTAGAGCTAGAAGTTTTTCTGTTGTCTTGAAACAGAAATAATTACTACATTTAAAATGTTAAACTGTTTAATTGTTTTACAACTTCCAGTTCTGAGCAAATATCTGAGAGATATGTACTTCTCACACAGATATGCTAAAATTTTGTTAAGTTTCTATTAGCCTGGGAACCGAAGGCAGGTAACAAAGAGTGATGTCATCCAAGCTGACCCAGAAGTAATGCTTGATAGTAATTTAAGAACTCTCTCAGAGACAGATTTTGCATTTTTGTATATTGTCTTGGACCTTGCAAGAACATCCATTCAGCACTTCTGCATCTGCCTTGCTCTGTAAGTAAGTCTAGGGTACAATAATTTATTTTATATATAGTTAGGAATATAGCAAAGATTAGTTTAGATGTTTATTGTATTTATTTGAGACTATCCTGCAATGTTGTTTTAAAATATTTTCTGTGATTCTGAACTCTGAATTAACTGTGTTGTTTGAGCATTGCCTTTTATTATTCAATATATTTAAACTCTTTTTTGTGGTTAATATTTGTGAGACATATTTAAGCTCTTAGAGTACTTGCATATGTATTTGGTAACACTGTACAGGCCACTCCTAAATAGCCTTACTCTTGGGCACACTTACCATTTGGATAATAGTAACATTACACAGTAGGATTGGAGACCCTGTGTAAGGGCCTTAGAAGAGCTGATAAGTAGTGGTTGGTGGCAGTGAATACTACCTTGTAGTCTGGGCAGAAGGGGGCATAGCTAGTAAACCTGTGCCAGCCTTGCCCAGGAGTGTCTGTGTGTTTCTATATAAATCAAATCTTAAAGTGTGTGTGTGTGTGTGTGTGTGTGTGTGTGTGTGTGTGTGTGTGTGTGTGTGTGTGTGTGTGTGTGTGTGTGTGTGTGTGTCAGCTACTTGGGCAGGGACATGAAGCACTGGTTGGACAATGAGGGTGCTGGAGGATTTGGCTTGACCACTCGGCTGAGATCTTAACCCTATAGCTGTGACAGTGGGGAGTCTTATTGGGGATCTGGAGAAAGAGAGAGAAACCAGACCCCAGACTGACTGTGATTTGTGTGTGCTCTTAACTGAAATTGTACTTTACTGTGTGTGTACTTGTCATCTTGCCAATGTGTACATCCCTCACTGGTGCTAGTGATGCGGATTGAGGCTCCTTGATTACTTGGCCAGTGCAGGGGCATCACAGTCTATATTATATATAAAATATGTGCAGCAGCCTGTGTGAGGTATATGGCATACAGTATGATATTTGCTCTAGTGGGATCAAATACTAACCGTTGCTAAAATACTCACATAATGATCTTTGAACAACATTAAAATGGAAGGTCACATTAGACAACATTCACTTGTCAGATCAGTAGCTATGCTCCATGTGATAGAAGCATATGTTCCAGCGTTAGTTATTTATCCTTTTGTTCATCAGGTACAAGAGCAGGATGAAGAACCCTGTTTTAGAAAGAACTGGAACCATAAGTCAGAGGCAGGACAATTTGTAAAATATGCAGCAGGATAACAGTTAATGCTCTATACATACTAAGTTAAAACAACTGATAAATTAACCTAGGGTACAGTAATGCACATACCCAGTAGCTGATAAATAACAAAAAAGTTGGAACACAATATTGACATCAAGCTATAGTCAAAAAAGTATTAAATTAAAATTAACAAATGGAAAAACAAAAAGAAACCAGTATTTACATAATTATGACTGTTAAGTACCAGTAGCTGAGAATGACAACTGAGTAGATCAATCAGTTATTGTCTTTATAACAATTATATTCATATGCAGCTGCAAGGTGGCAAATCAGATTGGCACCAAATCTGAGAACATCTGTCTCATTTTGGAAAGATCTAGGTTGTGTGGGTATTTTTCAAAAATACTCTTCCCTCTGTAGTTAACCTAAAAGTGTGACTCTTCAGAGTAATGCCCCTCGAGATCACATAAACTATAGTTTTTCTGTGTGTGTGTGTGTGTGTGTGTGTGTGTGTGTGTGTGTGTGTGTGTGTGTGTGTGTGTGTGTGTGTGTGTGTGTGTGTGTGTGTGTGTGTGTGTGTGTGTGTGTGTGTGTGTGTGTATGTTTGTGCTTGTGTCTGAGCACATGCAGATCCACTGATGAAACAAGACTCCTTCCTTTGAAACTTGAACAGGTACTAGGATGTTTGAATTTGGAACTTGTTATTCTTGATGGGAAACCTTAAATTTGGGGGAGACTGTTAACATTGTTCCTCTAGCTGTATTACACAAACACTTTGACTGGCTTTTGCATATGGAGCTCAACTAACTGGATGCCATAAGCATACTTTAGAATTAACGTTATTAGCTCATTACATCTGAGTGACGCCTCCAGGTGCATCTGCAGTTAACTCCTACTGACGCATCTAGGCATCAAATATTGCTTTTTCATATTTGCATCAATAATTCCAAAACCATACTATGTACAAAATTTCATCTTAAAGCTTACACAATGACAAACTCAACTGCATTAGTATTTGACTTCTGTCTAGTGCAGGTAAATAGGTACTAACTGTTATTTTTATGATATTAATTTCTATACATACAATTTTCACATTTTTCTAAATATCTCAACAACCAAGTAACACAGACAGAGCTCCTCAGCCTTATATGAAAGTTCTCATCTAGATGTATATAATGCTGCTGACAGTATATGTGGTTGCTAAGATATTGTAAGTTGTTTACAAAATATTACAAATGTAATAATTACTGTGTTTACTGTGACTTATAAAATTTGCTTTAAGACCTAGAAACTAAAGAATACTACTACTATAAAAATAGTTTGTGCTGAAGAATTTGCCGTTTATACTTCTTTCATAACCCCTATGGCTCCAGAGATATGAAAATTTGTTTGAAATGTGAGGACATAATTTGATTCTGTCAAAAGGCTTAGGCTCCATCCATAGGAAGTTACTGTGCAAACTTCCTGAGCTTCACTGGAGTGAATGAGTTAAAAATACATACAGTCTGTTTCATGTTGAATATAATTATTTTATCATTCATCCCTTGTTGGTAATAATCTATGTTCATATATGTACAGGATATGTATTATCCTCACTTTTTTCAGTGTATAATTACAAAATCCAGAAATAAAATTATAATGTTATATAAGTGTCATAGTGGGAGTTTCTAGTAATGAAACGTAAGTGATACGAATCCAGAAAGACAAAACACTGCGACAGACAATGGAGTAAGTGCATGCCTGGTGCATTTTCTTGAGTATCCCTCAGTTCTGACCAGTATGGTTGCATCTTCTTATAGGACCAAATTATGTGGAAGTAGGAAGTTTATATCTCTTGATATCTCCAACATAAAGTTGTCAGACAATAACCCCTGCTTTTGAATCTTAATGGAGATACCACGTATGCCTGTTTTGAAAATGTGAATCTTATTAATTGGTGGTTGAAACATTTTTTAGAACCAGTAACATGGGGTTTCACTGTTCAGTAGTGATATTTTTCCTAGTAATTCTTTGTTATGTGTTATTGTATGGATCTATGGATCTGCTGGTGTAGGCCTCATACAGACATTTTTTGGTACTTTTCCATTATCAGGGCAACACTTTAAATGCGATTGCTGAGCTCCGAATTTAGTGTAAATCTAAACGTGTGTGTAAAATGTAGAAGTTACATCTCCTTTTTTAAATATTATCCATTTAACTATGTTACACACACGTTTACATTAACACTTAAAAGACATGAAAATACACTGCATTCGGAGCACAGCAACACATTTAAAGTGTTGCCCTAATAACAGAAAAGTGAGAAGAAATGTATTTCTTCATAATGTGAAGAGTATGCAGCCTTTTACTTGCTCCAGAAACAGAAATTCTTTAATTATACTTATGTGGCATCTTTTAACTGTGAAGATGCCATTAGAATCATAGAAACAGCTGTTTTGTACTAAGCATTTTTTTAAAGCAGCAGCTACTGCTTTCAAAGGGTTTCCCTGACAACGGAATTAAGTGTTGTTAGGAAGTTCCATTCTCTTAATGTGTTAATGGCTCAAGTTTACACTACTAATATATATATATTTTTTTTCCTTCATTACTTCTGAATCTTACTGTTATTTACCAAAAAAAGCCAGCGAGATGAATGGGGAGAGAAATGACAGAGGTGTTGCCTGTGATAGCCAATCAGCTCATGAGTTGTGGACACATTAGAGCTGTATGCAGGAGATTTACAGTAACACACTTTAAAAGGAGAGTTATTTGCAATTTCTTGTAGGGCAAATATAAGCATATTATTACAATTTTAAGAAAAAAAGTAAACCCTACATTTTCTGGATTAGCTTCATTTCTTATTTTTCATTTCACTGTTTGGTGAGTAGGAAGGAAACACTTTAAACGCGATTGTTCATCTCAAATCCAGGGACTTAACATGTCTTTTAACAAGATGTGTGTAAAATTTAAAAATAACTTCTTTTTTTTAAATATTAAGTAAAATAATTTTCACACACATCTAGTTATATTAACACCAAAAAGATGTGACAAGTAACTGGATTCAGAGCTCAGCAACTGCATTTAAAGTATTGCCCCGATAATGGAAAAGCACCCATTTTTTTAACTGAAACATTTCTGTGATGACACTGTTGCACACTTCACAATGATGTGACAGCATTCTTTTCTCATAGAAGTACAGTAGAGTGCCTCTTCATTAATACATCATAAGACACATTCCTCTCTCCAGGTGTACAGCCTTGTATCTCTCCACTCACTTCCATCTTCCCCTTCTCCTCAACGTGCCCTCTTACCTACTACTTATTATTTATTTATTTATTTTATTTATCCTTGGTTGACCAGGTTAGTCCCACTAGGTAAGTAGCCTCTTTTCAGGGAGACTTGAGATGGTATTTATACTGCTAGGGGGAATTTGGCCATAGCATTTGGGAACGTCTACTCTTTACAATGCTTGTGGTATGTATGTCTGATGAGTGTGTACACATGTTCTGTTCCCAGTGCAGTGGCATCTGGGAGGATGGTGTGCAACATGGCAAGTAGCAAGACAGGAGATGAGGTGAATGCCAACTCCACAGAGCTGACCAAGAAGGATTCAGAGGCTATATTTGATAGAAAGGAGATCATGAATGAAACAATGGAGGATACAGAGGAGTTATTTGCAAAAATTTTGTTTGGGAGTTTGAGAAGAGAGGATTGGTGACAAGGGGAGATTTGTATTACCACCCTCCAGTTAGTAGAGTTGTGGGATGATTTATTCATAGGATCATAGGATCATAGGAGGTTACTAGGCTAATGGCTCTGGGGCCCTTACAAGTCTAGCCAATAATTTATCCCAAAAAAGGAAACCTCAGTCAGCACCTGTTACCCCTGTCAATGAGGGACAAAGGTGGAACCCCTTGGAAAAATTTCTGGTTTCCCATCCACTCATCAAGGTTGCGCTTGAAGAGGGTCAGCAAAGTACTCTGTTTGACATGTATGGAAAGTCTATTTCAGAGACGGGACAGCCTCTGGGAGACAAGCCTGTCTCTCCAGCAGGTTTTGTTGATGTTGCATATTCGATTTAGGCCTATTGAGTGGGTAATGCATGAGAAGTTAGACTTATGGATATGGAGTATCTCTAGTAGGGCAGGGTCCGATATTGCCTTGTAGGCTAGACACAGAACACCTCTGAGCAATCTGTATGATACCGAGTACAGTGATAGTGATTTGAGCCTGTCTGCAAAGGACAGGTTTTGGAGGCCATGGATTCTCTTTGTGAGGTATTTATGTGGCCTTTCCAGTTGGTGCAGGTGTTTGGAGAGGTACATACCAAACAGGGCGTTATACTCAATTATAGGCCTAATGAGGGAGGATTACAGAGAGGTAATAACCTCCTTTTTTCCTGGATGCAATCCCTTTACTTATACTTATAAGATGAACCAAGTAAAAGGCTTTTCTGACCACTGCCGCCACATGATGGTCAAATGTGAGATTGTTGTCAACCAGAGTACCCAGTTCTCTAACCACAGGTTGTGTGCTTAGGGGGTTACGATTGATGTGGTAATCAGTAGGTGCCATATTTTTGCCAAATGGTATGATAATACATTTTTTGCATTTAACTTAAGGCCGTGACTTTGGCACCAGTTATTTGTAGCTGTGATACCCTCTTGCAGTATGTTAACATCATCTGGGGAGTCAGTGACAGCACCCAACTTACAGTAATCCACAAACTTGGTCAGTCACAGGCCCTTTGTCTTTGCTGGACCTCTGAGAAGTAAATGCCAAACAGTAAGGGTCCCAGGACAGATCCCTAGGGAACACCACTAGTGACAGGTCTGCTGTCGGAGGTGGTGGCACCAATTTTGACCTTGTGGGTCTTATCAGTGAGACAGTTGGACACCACACCTAACAAGACGGGGATTAACACCAAGTTGTGTTAGCTTTTCGATGATGCCCGAATGGGGGATTGTGTCAAAGGCCTTGGCCAAGTCATGGTAAGCTGTATGCACTGACTTTCCCTCATCCACGGCCCTGGTGACAGTCTCAAAGAAGTCAACCAGATTCAATAAGGAAGATCTGCCCCTGACACTTCCAAATTGGATAGGGTCAAGTGTTTGGAGATCACCTATGTCCTTGTTTCTGAGATCCATAATAATAATATGCTCCATGGCTTTACAGATCAGACTTGTCGAGCTATTGTTGATGGATACATATTGACAGATTTGGTTGAAGAAAGTGAATCAGAGACTGGAAAAGAACTGTTTTGGGGCGAGATTATGGACAAGATCCAAAAGAAGAGGTGAAGAGTATACATGAGAAAATGTTTGTAGAAGCAGTAATGGAGAAGAAGGAAGAGAGAGTAGGAAGATGGAGGAAACAGAAAAAAAGTATTTTGTTTGTATACAGATTAAGAAACAGAAAGAGATAGACTGGTATGAAATAAAGGACACATTGTTTATACCTTTAGGAATCAAAGCACGAGAGGTAAGGGTGTTTATTTTTATAAAAAAAGAGACATATTGTGACTTGTTTTGTGACTGTTATAGGTTTAGAGACTATTTGGAGGAAATATGATAAAGTATATGTATCCATGGAATAACTATATCATTAAGACTTTTCACTGTAACACACAAAAGAAAGTGCATATACAGTTTCAAAAAGAGACAGAAAGAGAAACTGTAAAAAATATTTATTAATGAACTTATTTCAACAGTAATTGATAACAGAGAACTATGAACTAGGATGGGATTTTAATGTTATTTTGAAAATGGAAAATGATGAAATTGCACATATTCCATGCATGATTGATGCTGAAGGAAATTGAGCAGTTGTAAAGTACTGGGGACAACCAAAATCATGGGGAAAAGGGGACAATTCATTGGTAATTATGATAAGAAGAAATGTTTTATATGTGAGGCGTTTAGGCATGATTCAAGAATGTGAACTGAAATGTTATAAATGTAAACAATCAGGGCATTTATGGTTGGGTTGTACAAAAGAGCAAAATGAAAAAAATGTGTAGAAGAAAGTTTAAGTGAATGTAAAAAATAAGCAATTACAGCAGGAAGAACAACAAAATGACTTCACAAAAAAGACAAATAGTAATATACAAAAAGTAGATAGTGACAAAAAGGAAAGGGAGGAATGAGAAATAGAAGTTGGGTCAAAGGTTAATGATGAGGAAGATATAGATTGGAGGGTAGTTAAAAAGAAAAATTATACTGGAAAAATAATAAAAGATAGAGAAATTAAATTCCAAGGATTAGGCTTGATTGTAAAAAAGAAAGGAAATGGATGAAAATACATAATTTCATATCAACTAAGAAGAGAGAAACAAGCAGTCTCAGACATTTATCTGTCAGTGTGACTAGTATAAAAGGTTTAGTAAGTAGAACTGAAGTATTAGAGTGGTGTAATAAGTACCTGTTAAAGTATTAGAAGATGTTAGAGGTTTAACAAAGGAAGAAACATTACAAACAGAAAATTTATGGAGAAGAGGTATAATTTGGAGTCTGGGAAGAAACCCCTGTTCTGGGATAGCTGTACTATATAGCACAGCAATTACAAAATTGCATTTTACTTTAGTTAGATTAGGATGATTATTGGTGGTAGATTTAGGATAGGAAAACAGAGTTTATAGATTTATAGCAGTATATGAATATGTAACATATTAAAAGAGAAAAAGTTGTTTCAGATGTATTAGATTGTGTAATGGTAAATATGGCTATTGCAGTAAAAGAAGATTTTAATTGTGAGTTAAGGAATAAAAAAAGATAGGCTAGATAAAAAAAAATGAGGGAAATTATGAAGTGTGGAAATTTAGTATTATGGAAAATAAACACAAATAGTTACAGGAAAGGGAATGTTAAAACATTGATTACTTCTTAATTACTAAAGGGATAGAAATATTCATAGAAGAAGCAGTGGAAAGAGGAGTTTTAGATCATATGGCAATATGGATAGAAATAGAAGAAAATAAAGAATATATAAAATTGGTAAAAAGATTTTAAAAATGAATGAGAAAGTGTGTCATGAGAAATAAAAAAATAATATATTGGAATTATCATATGACTATGAGAGAACTTTATAATAATTGGGCAGAATGGTGGATGGTGTCTAAAAAGAAATATAAAAAGAATTAACTATGGGAGAATATTGAATAAGACAAAAAGAAAAAAAAAGAATATATGGAAATGCAGTAAGGTACCAGAAATTTTAGGGAGAAATTAGAAAGTATATTATTGAAAACCCAGAAGAGATATATAAAAGAAAAAAAATAAGGAGCTGTTGCATAAACAAATATATTTTTGCAAGGAAAAAAAAGGTTTCCATATTTAAGCAAAATAGTAAAAAAAGAAAGTGTCATAAAGAGGGAAATGAAAATTAAAAATGGGAGCGTGGATAAACAGTAAGGAAATATGAATACTGCAGTACAGTATATTAACAATATGGTAAAGAAAAGAGATATGTAAAATGAAAATAAATGCAAGGTGAAACAATTTACAGTAGAAATAAATAAATATGTTGATAAACAGATTATTCAAATGGAATTAGACATGGTGATAAAGAAAGTAAATTTTAATCTTGCAGCATGTTTAGATGGTATAGCTTATTTAATGTATTAGAATGTGAAGCAATGGCAAAAATAAATTTTAGTTCATGTACTTAATGAATGGTTAAATGATATTTGTTATACACAAATTTGTAGTGGAATTATGAGATTTATTTAGAAGAAAGATGAGATGAATAATTGGAGACCAGTTGTGTTAAATAATACTAATTATAAAATGTGTATGAAGATAATACAAATAAGATTAGAAAATAAAATAGATAAGGTATTAGAAAAGAATATTTATTTATTTATTTATTTGCATTTTGTTTACCAGGAAAGTCCACTGGGCCATAGAGAACCCATCTTCAGTGGAGGCCCAGAGACAACAGCTCCACAGTTTAAGAAATTAAGTGTCTGAAATTATAAAACTGAATACAATGAATGCAAGAAATGAGTATGCACAAAAAGACAGTTTACAAGAGAAAAAAAAAAACAATATGAAGAACAAGTATGTACAAAATATGAGAGAAATTTACAGCAGTATAACCTGAACAATGGTATAGATTAAAGTTCCACATAATGTACTGTCCATATAAATTTTATTTACAGAAATATTATATATTTACTGAAGGATTCTCGCACATAAAGAAGAGAGGAAGAAATAAATAGTTATGGTTGATGAGAAATAGGTGTACATTTACTAGGGGGGCTTGGAGCAGTAACACTTCCAGTTTGAGGATAGGTGGTTGTGAAGGGATGTTTTGAAAGAGGTGGAATTTTTAGTTGTTCTAATGAATAGGGGAAGAGCATACCAATTTTTAGCTATTGAGCAGGAATAAAGAAGCTGTCCAGGTGGGAAACTAAGTTTGTGAACCTGTAAGAGCTTCTATTCCCCTGATTTTAGGGGTCTGTTTAGGTGGTAGTAGCTGAAAGTGGAACTCAGGGCAGGACAGTCTATGTTCTAGTGAGTATTTGGTGAGCAGTACATAATTGCAAATAGGAGAAATAGTTTGGAAGTTCTAACCATTTCAGAGATTTAAGACCAAAGCAATGATGGGTGAAGTTTTGAGAGTTTGTTGCAAATTTGGCAATTTTATTGTAGCTTGACTCAAGTTTGTATTTAGTAGAGCTTTGAATATCAGTAAGTACATGGGCACTGTAGATGAGAGAGGATAATAGGTAGGTTGTGGCAAGGGTTATTTTTACAGATGGCTTTAGGAAGTGCTTATTGCTATAAAGGATTCCAAGTTTAAGGTGTGTTTTGTGAATGTTGTGTTGTTTATGCAGGATGAATCTCGTGTTCATTAATAGTGACTCCAAGGAGTTTCCTGTGGGTGATGACTTTGATTATAGACTTACTGTAAGAATAGGTAGTGAAGTCAGACTTAATAAAGGGGGAGTTTTTTTTAGAGGTGAATAGCATGATTTTGGTTTTCTTTGGGTTCAGGGCTATGTGGTTGTTGTGGATCCAGGATTTGGTGGAGGAAAAGGAATTTTGGGTTATTTGGCATAGATCAGAGATAGGGTTGGCAATGCAAACAATAGTAGAGTCATCTACACATTGAATGACAGTTCCTTGAGTGAGAGATGAATGGAAATTGTTTATGAATATGCTGAATAGGAGTGATCCAAGTATGGAGCCTTGGGAAACTCTGGTAGGGGTGTTAAAGTAAGAAGAGAAGGAGTTATGCCATCTGACAGCCTGTTGTCTTTCTTTTAGGTAACTAGAGAACCAGTTTAGAGTGAAGGGGAAAGCCCAATCTTAGATAGTTTGGGTAATAGGTAAAAGGTGAGAAACAGTTTTGAATGCTTTGGAAATGTCTAGGAAGAGGGTGGAGACTATTTTGCCAGCATCATGGGCTCTGTTGACTGTGTCCATAAAGGAGAAAAGGGCAGTTATAGTACTATGACCTGGTCTGAAACCATGGCATTAAAGGAAAAGAATGTCAGAAATGATTAATGATTGTTAGGGAAATGGTAGATGATGTTAAAAAGAAAATTATGAAGAAAAATATTGATGGGAGATATAAGTAAAGCATTTGATACAATAGATCATGACATGTTATTGAAAATACTGGCAGGATATAATTTTAGTAAACAAATTCAGAAAGTAATTAGATCAGTATATAGAAATAGTAAATTAAAAATATTGATAAATTGTTGGTTAAGTAAAGAGATAGAGATGAACAGAGGTTTAATCCAAAGATGTCTGATGAGGAGTAGTTTATTTATTTTATAGTAATGAATCAGCTATTTAAAGAGACAAATGAAAAAAAATGAGAGAAGCACAGTACATACAGAATGCTGGTATTGAATATTCTACCATTATATCTTATGCAGATGACATTATTCTTATGATGGAAGAAGTTATCTTGTGTGTAAATAATAGTTTATAAGGAATGTAGATGTCACTGAATCGAGATACAAGTAAGGGGTTTAGATCAAAGGAATAGTTAAAGAGAATTCAATTTAGAGCAAAAGAGATATCGATATAAAATTTGGTGCATTGAGTTTCATTAGGGGAACAATGTATGAAAATGATAAAAGATTTAAAAGGACTTAGTGCCATGTGACTAGGTATAGACTGTCATTTTTAAAAGGTGCACTGGATTAATTCTATATGGATAAGAAAATAGCCTATGTGGCTGGAGTATATATAATACTGAAAGATTTAGAAAACTGTTTATTGAAGTGATGTTTAGAATTATCTGGGAATCTAGGTTAAACTCAGTTAAAAGAAGAGTATTATACATGGATAAGGAAGATGGGCATTCCGGTTTGTTGAACCCTACGGTATATGGAGCATCACTGAACCTATATAGAGTGTTAAAATTGATAAATGGAAAAGAAGACAAGTTGGTAGTAAGATTATTTAAGAAAAATATGAAAGGGAATGGAATTTAATAAAATTTTAAAAAATGGCGCTAGACTGGAGAAATGAAGAAATAAAGATTTTTCAAGACAAAATAAAAATATGGAAGTTAACAATAGAAGAGACAGAAGAAAACAGAAAACTATGGTATAAAATAAACTTACTGTGTGAACCCATGGGGACATCTAACAGAAGGAAAAAAAGCTATAAAGTAAAGAAATAAATGATGCATGAAAAATGCTGAATGCCAAGATTTTTTATGGAGATGACAAATAAATAAAGTGCCTATAAAAGGAATCTGCTGTATAAAAAAATAAATGAAAGGATATGTCATTTTTGTGGTGAATTAGAAACCACAGAAAATGTTTTAACATGTAAAAAGAGTAAAAAATTATAGGAAAAATAATAGGCAAGAATATTATGGAAGAAATACAGGAATGTAAACAGATAAATGTAAATATACATATGATTGAATATGGATTTTATGAGAAATGTAGTAAGAAATATGTAAAAAATGTGGCTAGGAAAATCTTTTGTATTGCATGATTGATACGGAATGAAAGATTGAATGAGATTACATTTAATGGAAATTGTGTGATACTAAACGTAATATGGAAAATGCTGTGCAAATGTAATGTAATTTTCTTAAATATGTAAAATTGTATATAGTTGTGTATAATAAAGGACCCCATCTCATTTCACTAGGTGCCATGGAATCTTTTAGATCCGCCTTAGCTACCACCAACTCAAGCAGATGGGAACCTCCCCCCATCATCACTCTCAAGTATACTACTCTGGCATACCTCACAACTGACCAGATTTTGATGGAATTTCCAGATTTCTGCCTCCTATTTTTAATCTTTTCCACATAAAATTAGTGGTTTCTTGGCAAATCACTGAGGACTGAAGTCACAAAATAATGACAAACATTTGAGTTTCAGATGTCATATCATTCAGAAAATGCATGCAAATGCAAAATCTGTTATCTTATAAATTTTCTAGGTTTATAAGAGCAGTAATTAAAATATGCCCCTGATTTTAGGCCTTTGTCCCTCCATCATTTTTGGTTTTGTCCATGTGTTTTATATTAGGAGCTTGAGAACCTTGTGCTCTTTCTTCTTGACTTCATCTGTACTCTTACCTAAGTAATCCTTTCTCCTTCCATATGTTCCTTACCACCTTGTCTGTTTACCCACCAAATTACTCTGCCCTCCATTCACTTTTCCTTTTTTCCTCCTTCTCCCATCTTGCCTTCAGTTTCCCTCTTCCACTCCCTCAGCTGTACCACTCTTATTTTAATACAATTCCTATCCCATTCTCTCATCACTTCCAAATGCAGAAAAATATCTGTCAACCTCCTCTTACTCCACCTCCTCCCCACCTGATATTTAATCACTCTTCCTGTGTCTCACATACCTTTCTTTCCCTACCACCTACTTTTCTTTCATTTTCTGTGTAACCCTTCACATTATAATTAACATTTCTGCTGTCTCCACCTTAGCCCTCCTCAAGTTCTCCTATCCTTCTAGTTTCTTTCTTTTCATGTCATCCAACTCCGGACATAGCCATCATGTCCCACATGTAACATATATTATAAAGACATGCATCTAGAGTTTTTCTCCGTGTGCATCTGCATAAAATTGGCTTTGTTTCAAGTCGGACTTTCTGGTAAACAAATGATAAAAATAAAAAAATATATATCTTTTCTCTTCCTCCTTTTTTCTCACACTCCAAAGATGATCCCTTATGTTCTTTGTTCCTCTTTTCTATATCTACTCCTTTCCTCTAGCACGTGATACCTCATCCTGCTCTTGTCATATTCCCCCAGCACTTATACCACATTACTCTCACCACACTGCAGGTCTACACATAACACCTGATAACAACATTCCCACCCTGGAAGAGATCATCTTTTGGATTTTGGCGACAGTAAAACTGGATACCATCTTGTTAGGAGATGTTAACATAGACTGGCAAAAGATAGTGGCAGAAAATCCAACAAATTCAATTCAGCTATAAAGCTTTTCTCAACTGATGAAGAATCCAGCTACAGTTAACAAGGCCACATCTAGACAAAATTCTAGCATCCACCCTGATCAATATTGCCACAAATGACACTCTACCTGATTGCCTAAGTGGCACCAGCTAAAATCCATAATCAGACACCCTAAATGGCCACATAAGATTCATCAATCTGACACATTCAAAAACCTCAGTAACATCAATAAAGAAACTTTTACTTCCACCCTGCAACAAATCAACTGGACTCCACTTAAAGTTCTTCTCCTTGATGAAGCAATGGACACATTTAATACAATATCTCTAAATATCCTGGCAAACCAAGCACCATTAAGAAACAAAAGCATTAAAAACAAACTAGTCCCTTGGTTAACTAAAAAAACAAAGCAACTCGTGCAACTTAGAGATAAAGCCTGGAAGTTATGATTACAAACCAAGACTCAAGCATCCCTGCAACAATATAGACAGTTAAGGACCCATAGCAAACAATGTATAAAACAGGGCAAAAGGCTTATTATATCAACACCCAAAATTTGTCATGAAATAATCCAAAAAACTTCAGGAAATCTATAAATACATAACACAGTTCTGGAAAATTAACCAAGCTCAGCTCATCCCCAACCAATAACTACCAAAGCATTGCTTCACAGTTTAACTCATATTTTATAAATGCAGTGACCTCACTCCTATAAAATAAAAATACAAATAAAGCCATCCCACCTTCAATTATTGAAGGCACATCAGACCTTCACACTCACTCCAGTGCCAACATCTATAATTAAAAAATACCAATGCTC
The DNA here is from genome assembly GCF_019279795.1 of Protopterus annectens. Classification (NCBI taxonomy): domain Eukaryota; kingdom Metazoa; phylum Chordata; order Ceratodontiformes; family Protopteridae; genus Protopterus; species Protopterus annectens. Next base: position 994,571,614 of record NC_056731.1, on the reverse strand, counting down.
CATTAAGACAACAGCCACTGCCCCTGACTACCATCTGAATACCTCAAACTCACCGCAGATAGCCTAGCTTGTCTCAGTTTCTAATAAACTACTCTGCACAAAAAATATGTTCCTGCTTTAAGGGAAAAAAATCCTGTATAACACCCTTCCATAAAGGTGTGTCATCAACCAAGCTCACAAACTATAGACCAATCGCCATTCTCTCATCCTTAGACAAAATCTTGGAAAGATGTAGCCTTGCTCAACTTACTACATATATTACTTCTCATAACCTCCTCTCTCTATCACAGCATGGTTTCAGACCCAGTCACACTACAACCACTGACCATCTAAGTTTCACAGGTATAAATCTCTATAGAAATTTAGGTCTTCTAACTTCAGCCTTATTTTTGGACCTGTCCAAGATATTCAACTCAGTCAGTCATCAAATTCTCTTCCCATGGGCTGTCACCCTCCTCACTTAACTGGTTTCTTAGTTGTGTCACTAATAGGTCCAAAGCAGTGAAATGGTAAGATGATTTCTCCTCTTTCCTTCCTATACCCATTGGAGTCCCACAAGACTCCATTTTAGGACTACTACTGTTTAACTTATTTTTTAATGACCTAAACACAGCAGCCAAACAGGCCACCATAGAAAAATATGCTGATAACTCCACTCAGATATGTGCTATTAGGACACTGCCCTCACTCCAAACACTCACTGAAAAATCCTTCTCCTCTTTAGAAACTTGGCTCGACAACTCACAAAGTACTATTGCTCACCCGCAACTCTCACTCTCTCTGCTCCCCAAAACTGCCTTTAATATACTGTCATTCAAAAGACCAATATAGAACTGGTATCACACACAAACTACTAGGTAAGATTATAGATGACCACCTGAAATTTGATCTCCACTTTCAGCAAGCCATAAAGAAGACACACCAAAAGCCAAGCTGCCACTTTAGACTAAAACACTATATTACTGACTCTGCTAGACAAAACAAAGTTGCTTCTTTTCTTCACCCCACCTTGTTATAAACCTCTCCTATACTAACTAATCTCACCAACATCTCTCCATTAGTTAAACTAGAACAATACTACAATAAACTTACCAAATTTGCAACCAACCAATGATATGACCACTTCATCTCTTTAAAACAACTAAACTGGCTTGAATTACAAAACTCTCTGTTGTACTCATAACTGATTGCAACCTTCCAGCTACTGTACAACCCTGAACATTTTTCATCTCTTTACTCCATCATTCAACCTTACTTTACTAAGAGACCTGTACGGTCTACTGACAAATCATTACTCTCCATAACTAAGCATAACAACAATGCAGGATACTCCCTGTATTCATTTACTCGGCATTGCTAATAGCTGGAATACCATCCCACTCCGCTTAAGAACTGTCTGCAACCTGAAAGACTTTAAATGCCATCTGAAGCAACACCTGATAGATTAATGGTTCTGCACCTGTACCACTCGTGGTCAGACAGGTACTAATATAGCTACATGAATTTGGCCCATAACTCTGTTGCAAAAAAACCCAATGATCTGTTATCACAACTATACCTTCCTCTATCATCTCATCTCCTTTAGCTTCCTTGCGCCTTCTCACCTCCTTCCTTTCTTTGGCCTCTTCTTAACTCTTTATTTTTTTCTATATCCTAGATTTTGAGCAAGCCTTTACAGTAACAAATATTCTTATGTATATAAACTAACATAAAAGGCACAATAACAATGCAGGCAGTAAACACACTTACCAAAATGCAGGAAACAAAGCTGAAAGAACCGCTGCTTCATGAACTTTAAAATTAGGATTTATTGTGATACAAACAGGAGACATGGTAAGTGCTTTCACCTGGATAGGCTTCTTCAGACCAAAAGACCCCCCCCTCTTGTACACCCTTATATGGCAAAAAAGGTGTAAAAACAGATAAACCATTAAAGGCACAGGGCAACTATCATAGTACACAACATAAATAAAGTGCTTTCTCTAAAATACACTAACCATAGTAAAATAAAATAAAAATGCCTATACCACTCATAAAACATTAATAGAAATGCATAAAAACAAAACATTGCATAAATTCATACTAATTGCACAACACTAACAATAAATCCTCTCATAAAAATGCTCTCATAATATATGTAAAAAGCAGTCATACATATCACTTCAATCTCCTGGACTTCAGGAAAGGTCTCAATGGTACTTTCTCATTCAGTCCAGGAAAAACATCTGCTCTAAGTCTAACAATCCATTTAGATTCAGTACTCTCAGTTCTACACCTCACATCCACCCCCCCCTAAAACTAGTGTGTGTAAGATCTAATACTTTAAAATGAAAAAGATGTGTGGAATCATTAGACAAGACATGTTTGGACAGAGCATTGACAGTGGAATGAATCCTGATCTGGTAGAGATGTTCCCTTATCCTGTCCCTCAGCTTCCTGTCCGTCTTGCCTACATAAAACACAGCACAGGCTCCACAGGAGGCCAAATAAACAACATGTGTAGATTCACAGTTTGCATGAACTCTAACTTCATGGTTAGTGCCATAGACAGGGTGATAGAAATGGACATCAGTGTCTATGGAACAACAATAGTTGCAACTACCACAGGGTACAGTACCAGCAACCCTATCACCTCCACCATCCATAACAGGATAACACAGCAATTTCTTTAAATTCGATCTATTCTTATAGACAAAACCTGGGGCAGCAACCACAATTTCCCTCACATTCAGGTCCAGTGTTAACACACCCCAGTGTGATCTAATCACATCCTTCAACCTACCTACATCCTTAGTATAATATAAGGGCACTTTGATACCATGGTTTCTACTCCCTGCCAGAACACCCTGGCCATCATGGTCCACTCCAGTCTCAGAGAAAAAGGGTGCAGCAGCTTGTTCCCTCAAATTAATGAGGTCAGCCAATCCTCTCTCCATGTCAGATGTCTGATATTCCCTTTTCTTAAACCTCTCACATAAATCCCTAACATCTGCCTCAAAGCCATCCTGACTGGGATTATACCATGATGTCCTATATACCTGACCCCTCACAATATTACCAAAAATGTAACCTGGATGCATACTGCATCTATGGAGATAGGAATTATGTTGACACTCCTTTCTATACACTCTTGTGTTCAATAGGCCACTTTCCAATCTCTGAACATAAACATCCAAAAAGGAAATCTAATTCTCAGAAACCTCATGGGTAAATTTCAGATATTGCGTTAGACCATTAACTCTCTCCAGGAAGAGAGATAACTCATCTTTCGTGCCCTTCCACAGGAAAAACACATCATCTACAAAATGCCTATAAAACATCACGTTCCTCGAAAAATCACCTATACCAAACAAGAACATGGTCTCCCATGCAGCCATAAAGAGGTTGGCATAACTATTGGCACAAGGAGTGCCCATAGCCACATCATCCATCTGTAAATAGCACTGAGAGCCAAAACAAAAAATGTTGTTCTCTAACACAACTTCCAAAAACAAAGCTAACAAATCCACTGCATCACTATCTAATCCAGATTTGTCCTTCAAGTAATCAGACACCAACTGCACCCCATCTCTGTTTGGTATCACAGTGAATAGGGACTGAATATACATCGTGACTAAATAATATGGAAGAACAATGGGGACAGATGTCACAGACTCATACAAATCCAACAGGAACTGTTTCGTGTCCCTTAGAATATAAACATTTGCGTCAACCACTGGGTGCAGGAACCTCTCCACATACAACGAAAATGGTTCCATGATCCACCCCCTGCCCGCAACAATGGGCCTCATGGGTGGACACACACTGTCCTTGTGGATCTTGGGAAGATCCTGTATCACTGGCAGGAGGGGATCCCTAACAAACAAATATTCATACAACTCATTCGTAATAACATTAGTCTTAATCAAATCATCCAAAACCATCTGTATTCTATGGACATGTATATCCACCATCTTGCGTTCCACCAAATTGTAAAACCTTTGGTCTGATAGCATAGACCTCATTGCCTCATCATATAATTCAGAATCCATAACTACCAGGGCACCTCCCTTGTCAGCAGGTCTAATGACAAGGAAGGGATCAATCCTCAGTTGTTGAAGGGCTCTCCTCTGTGCATAACTTAAATTGCCCTTTCATTTACTGGACTTACCCACTCTCTTTTCCATGTCATACAGATCATTTTCAACTAGTTTACTGAAAGATGATACTAGCGGTGGTACCATTGGCATGTACACACTAGGCTTCTTAAACAATTTAACATCTAACACCTGCACTGTATCCTTAAATTCCAATCTAAGGCACAGATTCCTAATAAATAACTTAAACTGTACTAAGGTATCAACATAATTGCTGTCACAACTAGGTATAAAAGTCAATCCCTTGGATAGTACCCCTAACTCATCTGACATGAGTGGGCGGGAGGAAATGTTATGCACTAACGTCTCTCAGTTTTCTCCCACATTTTCTTGAGGTTTTGGTTCACCTGGGCATCTGCTGACAACTTCCTCTTTGTCCTGCCCCTGCTCATAGATCTCGATCTCCCTCCTCCTCTGTGAACTACATTGATGGGGAAAGGGCGATTGACAATTACAGTGCCAACATTGTCATGACTAGAACTATGTGCAGCATACATAGTATGATGGAAATCCTTCCTCCTAACCACCGGTTCCAGATAAAATAAATATTCTTATGTAAAAATCTAACAATCTATGCATATTGATGATATTGCACTGTATGTACGTCCCTGTAGTAAAAAAAAATCATATATTAGCCTATATGACTGTTATTTTTAATCAAAAATGTTTGTAAATGATGTAATTGAGTTAAGGATGTCTGAATAATTAGGGATTGCCCACATAAGCAAAGTGGTACATGGGGGGTGAATGTCTATCACAAGCCATACTCTAGGAAGCACTTATAGCCATAGGGTAGCAGAATAAAAAGTGAGAGACTGACAGTAGTTATTAATCAACTTGCTTAAGTGAGAGGGACCTAAGACATGTAGAGATAGGAAAAACAAAAGCAGATTTTTGAATACTGCATTAAGTCATATAAGAAGTGACTACAATGTCCTCAGCACTGTAACAGTATACTTGAAACAGAATGCTACACTACTTAACCAAATGGAAATGTTTTTCTCATGTTCTAACTAATCAAGAACTATAACTAGGTTACATCTGCTCTGTGAAGTTCCTGACTGGGCCCTTGCTCACAACTTATTCAATTATTTATTTATTTCATTTGTTGAGTGCCCATTTTCAGTGGAGGCCCGGGAAGAAAAGCTCCACAGAGATAAAACTTAAAAACAATATAATGCTTACAGTATGATAGAAGTCAACATAACAGACATATCAGACAAATTGCTAAAGCACACAAGCATACAATACATTCAAAGTAATAAAAACACTGGGATCAAATATGACAGATTAAACTGCCTTAGCTTCAGGCCACAGTGCAGTATGGTCACTTTTATAAGAATCCTTACAATAGTTTTTCCAGATTAGGCTGACAGTCCCATATAGTAGTTGGCACTGAGATAGAGTCAGTAGTGGTGCCAAATATCAAGGGGCGTAGAGACGGTTTATTGGTTTAGGAGAAGGTAAAGGTGAAGGTACTGGAGGTGGAGAGAGGGGAAGGAGGGAAAGTGGGAGAAGAGAAAGAGACAGAAGTCAGGTTATGGGTTGTGAAGTGATAGCACAGGGGCATTGCCAGTGGGAGGAGAGGTGATGTTTCAAAGATTCTTTTAAAGATACTTGTATTACTAGTTGATCTAAGGGAGGGAGGGAGAGAGTTCCACAGTTTAGCAGTGGAAAAGGAATGGAGCCATTGTCCAGCGGAGATGCTGGGTTTATCTACCTGTAGGAGTATCTGGTTTTCTGATCAGAGGGGCCTGTTAGGATGGTATGGAGTAAATAGGTTAGAAAGGGGTGAGCAACTGGAAGGGTTGTATATTAGTTTATGGGCAGTAGTTAGTTGAATATACTTCAGATGGTGAGGTAGTTCTAGCCAGTTCAGAAGTCTAAGAGAGGAACAGTGGTGAGATAAGGGATTACTATTGGTAACAAATCTTGCTATTTTGTTGTAGCATGAGTGTAGTTTAGATTTAAGACTGGCCTGAATATTGATGAAAAGAGGTGCATCATAGAGAAGAGAGGGGAGCAGGAAAGAGGAGGCAAGGGCTAGTTTGGAAGAATAATTGTGGAATGTTTTGTGTCGATATAGCATGCCTAATTTCTGGTGTGCTTTTTTAATGTTGTTGTGGATGTGCATGTCGAAAGTTAGGTGCTCCTCTATATTAACACCTAGAAGTTTGGTATGTGTGACAACCTCTATGGAGGTGTTGTCATGGGAGAGGATAGTGAAAGTGTCTGCTTATGGTGCAGGATTTCTTGGGGGTAAATAGCATGAGTTTAGTTTTTTTAGGATTTAATGCTAAATGGTTGTTAGCCATCCATGTTTCAGTGGTGTTGAGGGCTGCTTGGGTGAGTTGTTGGAGTTTGTGTGGGGAGTTGGCAGTACAGATGATAGTAGAGTCATCTGCATATTGGATGACTGTTCCTTGAGCGAGAGTAGAATGGAAGTCATTAATGAAAATGCTAAAAAGTAGTGGGCCTAAGATGGACCCTTGGCGAACACCTGTGGAGGTGGTAAGGAAAGGAGGGAAGGAGTTTAGACATTTTGTAGCTTGTTGCCTGTCAAGATAGGTAGTTGGAAAACCAGTGTAAAGTAGAAGGAGAGATACCTGTGTTGGATAGTTTTCTAAGAAGGAGTGGATGAGAGATAGTATCAAAGGCTTTGGACAGGTCGAGAAATAAAGAAGAGGCAAGTTTTCTGGTGTCATGAGACCGATTGATAGTGTCGCAGAAGGAGTTAAGAGCTGTAGTGGTACTGTGCCCTGGTCTAAAGCCATGGTGGGTTGGAGATAGTATGTTGTTGTCAAGTAGGTAGCTAAGGAGCTGGCTGTGGATCCATTTCTCAAGGATTTTTGAGATGGGAGAAAGGATGGCAATGGGCCGAAAGTTGGAGATATCTATGTGTCCACCTTTATGGAGTGGGAGAATAAATGCCTTTTTCTAGGTGGAAGGAACATACGACTCTCCAGACTAATCACAAGGACCATTTCCTCCAGATCTAAGGAAGTTATCTCTCTCTCTCTATATATATATTTTCCTTCCTCATCAGGCCCATTAAAGAGTATAAATGCTCTTTGGTATGTACCTGTCAAAGAATATGACTGAGCTTGAGAGACTACAACAATCTTTCACTAACATAATCTAGGGCATGACTTCTTTGAGCCACTCAGACCATCTTAATGTGCTTTCTCTGATTTTAGACAGAATTTTTGGAAGTTACCTTTGTCTTGCTTACAAAGCACCAAAGGATGCAGTCCTGTGTGACCTCCTGCACATCTGCATAAATAATAACACCCTTGACTCCAGCTCAAGAGATCTTAACTTCCATCAAAAACTCCTGGCAAGACAGACAGATGTATATCCAGGAGAATCCCTCTTTTATGGAATAGACCTCCTTTGGGTGTAAAGCAAAGTAGCACCCTAACCCTCTTAAAGCATTTGTTACCATTACATCATCACACCAGTATCGACATTCATGGCAATGTCAGTACCGCACTCCTGTACCATCAGTACCAGCTGATCATGTCCCCTGACAGGGCAGATGCCCCCCCACCCTCACCCTACCCTAATTGTGCCTAAGAACCAATCAATATCAGTGTTGAAGAGATCCAAGTAACTGACACTGCAATAACCACTGCAAGAGGAGGCCCAGACCCAAATGACAGCTTGAAATCCTCAGGGCATGTCAGGTGCATCCCACTGACAATTAACCTTAGATGGAAACAAGATGACTCAATGACTGTAAACACCTGGTCTCTAAATGTCATGCAGATGCTGAAGATAAAACCAAGATCATATACTTCTGTTGCAAACTCTATTTTATTGTTACCATAAATAAATGGAGGAAGTGACAAAGCCGGAGAATCTTCAAGGAAGTAAGCTCATGAAATCGTATTAGTCCATTTTTTTTTAATTTTCATTGTACTGAAACTGACCTTGTTATGGTAGCTAATGATCTCCGTTATGGAAATGTTCAGCTTCACATGCTTAATGCAAAGCCAATGATGTGTGGCCTTCATGTCATCTACTAAGGAATCCATGTTAGCAATATGTTCATAAGAAAATTAGAAATTAGTGATACAATTGTATGTCATTTGCATAGCAGTGATAGAACAGTCCTTTGATTCTAATTTGATCAACAAATGCAGCACAAACACTGAATAGTCAAGGACCCAAGACAATTTTCTTGTTTATTCCACACTCTGTGGTGTAAAAAATGAGAGGTATTTAAACCTGAAGCCACTAGTTATGTGCATCCAGACAGGTAGAAGAGCAGAGGAGAGGCCACAGTATAAAGAAATCATTTGACTAGGATGCCGGACCAAAACAAAATAAAAAGTTTGATCTTTAGCCAAAAGGAGGTCATTAACTACCTTAACTAGGATGGTCATAATATTATGGCAAATGCAAAAACTGGGCCAATAAGGTTTTATGAGCTCATGAGTTGTTCAATGAGATTCAGGCTGTAAATAAACAATCTTTTTCATGTAAATAGGTTCATAGGAGGATACATGGCCATCAGTCATCACGCTATTGACATGCTAGCCAGAACATTCCACATGAAGAGTCGCTTCCTGCTTCAGTGAAGGTCAGACAAGATAGACCCAGGGAAAATTTATGAGTTCCCATTTGATTGTCTGTGATAGCACTGAATGTTAAGAATTTATTCACAATGATACCACCCATTCTGATCCCAAATAAATAGCTAATACCCTAGTGAACAAATTTAATGTGAACTTCACCTCACTTACCATCATAACTGCTGCTCTGATTCCTGAGTCCATGAACCCCCTATCCCAAAGATCACTATGGAATAAGTCCTAACAGCTTTATCTATAACAAACAACACCATATCCATGGCACTGGTAATATACTGGGTGACTTAATAATTAACACTGACTATGGCTTATATTAACCTCTGTTAAACTGCATTAACATGAATCTTGCAGCAGGATAAATAACTGAAGCCTTCAGTACAACCACTGTGATGCCCTAAAAGTAGATGGTTAAACCCCCCAGCCCTGTTATCTTATCAGCCTTGTTTGTAAAGCCACAAATGTATTATTTCTGCTATCATAAATCGTGACATTAATAATTTCCATTCTCTGGATCCACATCTATTATTTCTGCCATCACAAATCTAGACCTTAATAACCTCCCATCTCTGGATCCACATAATTCTGGCTGCGTCAAAGATAGGTAATGCCTTCTTAATCTTGTAAACTTCTTTGAAATGGTACCTTAAGCAAGTGATAGAGGTTACGCAATGCACACTACAAAAGTAGAGCTGGCCAAGGCATTTGATATTATCCTTCATGCAGGCATCCCAGACAAACTGCTAACCTAAATATCAATCTATATGAGAAGAGGTGTAGAAACTTGGTCGTTGGATATAACACGTCGTTACAGGTGCCACATTCATACATAAAATGTCAAACGTAGAGTTCCTCAAAGCTCTACAAGCCAATATCCAGGTTTCAGATTAACGAAATTTGCCCATAACTGTAAAATAGGGGTTGTTATTTCAGCACCTACTGGCACGATGGTACTCTAGAATGGGAGAAACTATTCAAATAATAGTTGCAATGACAATGGCTTCAAACTAAATTCCAAAAGAATGTAGTACAGTCCACAATAGTAAAAAAAAAAATTGTTGCCATTCCATACAGCTGATACATCCCTTAAGAAAGACACTGTCACTGGAGAGTTTGGCAACCCTGTAGGTGATTCCCTACCTTTGATCATCTTGTCTCCACTGTAAATAGAAAATTCTTCTACCTTGTCTACCAAATAAGCAGAAACACCTCATCCAGTCCCAAAGAAGTCTTGCTTCCACTGTATTCATTTCTTATTTACCTCATTATTGAATATAATGTTCCTTTTGGTATGTATTTATGGACATATAACAATAAACTGGAAACTCCCAGAGGTTTCTAAACAAAAAAGTCACAAACCACAAATCTTTTACATGTCCAGAACAAGTGACTCCCTCTCTCTGCATTCTGTTTCCTACAGACCTTTACCCATTTGGTCAATGAAAAACCCCACTCTTCTAGAAATACTCTTCTGGAAATACTATGCCTTCACAGAACTAATGGTTTCTCAAGTGCATGACAAAGGCCGTTGATCTCTGTCATCAAATTAACAGGACATAGTGGTGCAACAGTTTCTTAGCACAGATTATTCCCCTCCTATGAAGTAAAATATCCCTACATATTAAGCACTGCGAGGCTACAGTTAAACTATTCCAAGTGCCAGAAAGTCTGCTCTTCAAATTTTCCCTTATAACTAGCTGTTTTTTCAGTAGTAGCACTAAAATCTGAACCCCTGTAACTAGCACTTGCTCTAGAACCTGCTGGAAAGCACTAGGAAGCCTGAAACTGATACAAGCACTCAACTCTCCTTATCAATAAGGAGAAATTAATCGTAGGCACTAAACAGCCTATAATTGCAAAGTACCTTGCAAAGGTAAGGGAAAACAGCTCTTAAACATTAGAAAAAAAGCACCTAAACAGGCATTCCAAGGGTCAGCTTCCGGTGATTTCTCCTGTCCACCTGGTGAATCTGGGCATACTGGGGCAATGCGGCAACTGCCTCATGTACACAGACAATCCTCTCCTCCTACCACCCAACACTACAACCTGCGAGAGATGCACTTACATAGCCAAACTGGAAGCATAGCTCTCTCCAGCCAGGATTGTGCTAGACAGTCAAGAGGAGAAGGTTAACACCTGCACTACAAGCAACTCATAGACCTTCAAAACCCACACCATCAACACCCACACATAGCAACACTAAACCCACATATGCGGAGGCCCTTAACATTAACCTGCCCAAGCAACAAGAAACTCCGAAGCTGAAATGCAAACAAACACCAGTCACAACCAAAGTGACACATAGCTCACAACACCAGTGTGCCACTCAACAACAGCCCCTAAGGCAAGACAATGTACCCAACACTTTAGTCATGGGTAACTCCATAGTCAGGCACATTGATGTCCCACTCATCAGCCTGAACAAGGAGAAAATTACAGTCAGATGCCTGTCGGGTGCCAGGATCCACCACATAACGCATGCACTCAAGTCACTCCACAACAAGTACAAATACGACTCTGTCATTGTCCATGCTGGAGTGAATGGCTTGAGACGTACCTCCCTGGACTACATGAAAAGAGACATGGAAGAGCTCTTGGATCATGTGGCCCAGGCAGTTATGACCCAAGCCCTGAGTAGTATCCTGCCTTCGCCCAGAATGATACCACAGTATAAGGACAAAATGATTGACTTCAACAATTGGCTAAGCTTCTGGTGTCATTCAAAGAGGATCCAGTATCTGTCTGCCTGGGAAGACATGATCGACAAACCACGATGCTTTGCCAGAGATGGTCTGCACCTGTCACCCCTGGGATTCATGTTACTGGCTAAAGCTCTTGCCACCCCTATAGTGCCTTTTTTAGGCAAGGTTCAAAGGATAAAACCACCATCGTAACAGATACAAGCATGCAAAATCTGAAGGTAATGCTACTCAATGCTAGAAGTCTAAACCTGAAAATGCACTCTTTCGAGGCACTCCTAAAAATGGAGAACATCGATATCTGTGCAGTAACTGAGACCTGGTTCAAGGCTCCAGAGAGCACCACTGCAATACCAGGCTACAACTCTTACCACACTTTTCGGCCACAAACCCAAGACCGAAACACTAAAGGTGGAGGAGTGTCCATATTCACCAAGGGTATTCACACATGCAGGCTAGTTGCCCAACACAATGTATCTGAAATTCTCCAGGTGCAATTAACACTAGGTAAGATTGCAATCCAAATTGTAGCTTGCTACAGATCTCCCACAATGCCCCAAGATTCTCACTACACCTTTCTAAACATACTGGAAAATATTAAGATACAACCAAACACCCTAATACTGGGTGATTTCAACTACCCTGCCATTAACTGGGAAAACTACTCGGGTACCAATTCCTTTTCCCAACGGTTCTTGGAATTCATAAATTCCAATGCCCTGGATCAGCTAATCCATTGTCCCACCAGAGGCTTCAATATCCTAGACCTGGTCATTACCAACATGGGTGATAGATGCTCCACACCAGTGGTCACCCCCTCATTGGTCAGGTCCGACCATAAGCAAATCACCCTTGACATCCACATCCCACCCCCACCCCCCAGTAAGGAAACCTCCTTAAAAAACTTCTCCAAAGCCAACTTCATGCTACTGAAGTCAGAAGTGGCAAACTTCACGACACTCATGCAGACGGGATCTGAAAGTTCGACTGCAGAATCCTACACAAAGGCATTGTACGAGCACATCCACTTGTGCATGAATCGTGCCATCCCAAATAGAACCAAGATGCTCTTCTCCAAAAAAAGAAAGCCAATCTGGTGGTCCCCTGCTATAGACAAACTATGCAACAGAATGAAGAAACTGTTACAGAAAAGATGAAAATCCCAGGATGCAAAAAAACTCCCTCACCAGCCTCATTAAGAAGCGGAGATCCCTCATAAAATCCTCAAAAGCTAGTTACGAAAATAAAATTGCCAAGATTTCAAAGACAACCACAAGGCATTCTATAGTTATGTCAAGAATCTAAATGGCTATGCTCAGATCTGCTCTGAGCTACAACAGAATGGCATTAAATATACTGATGCCAAGGATATTGCCAATATCATGGCAGATTGATTTAGTGCCAACTTCACCCCACTCTCACCCCCTAAAGGGCCCATCTCAATACCAAAAGATTGCCAAATTCCAGTAATCACGGCCACACAGGTAGAAACTGCACTCTCCAAAGCTAAGAATACAGCATCCATGGGACCAGATGACATCCCAGGCTGTGTAATACATGAACTACAAAATGAACTGGCACCTCACCTAAGTGTCATGTTTAATCATAGCCTCACCTCAGGCTTCATGCCTACTGAGTGGCGCACAACTACAGTTATCCCACTCCACAAGGGGGGATCCACCTTGGATCCTGGGAACTACTGCCCCATCAGTCTGACAAGCCTGATCTGCAAGGGCATGGAATGCATTATAATGGAACTTATAAACAAAGACATTGGCAACCTTCAAACACTGAACCCCACCCAGTTTGGATTTGTGAAAGGCTGATCTTGTCTCCTGAATCTGATTGACTTCTTCGAATCAGTCTCCAGAGCTGTGGATGAGGGTAAGGTGGTCCACACAGCCTATCTGGACCTCGCCAAGTCCTTTGACACCATCCCCCACTCTGGAATCACAGATAAACTTACTAAGCTGGGCATAAATCCCTATGTCACTTGATGGGTTGCCAACTGGCTTACTGATAGAACCCAGGCTGTAAAAGTAGCTGACTCCAAATCCATCACCAGACAAGTGACAAGTGGAGTACCTCAGGGTTGAGTCCTGGAACCACTCTTGTTTGGCATCTACTTCTCTAAATTACAGGCCAACACTAAGGGACTCTGGCTAAAAAAGTTTGCAGATGTCTGCAAACTGTGAGCCATTATTAAATCCCCAAATGATGTGGATATTATACAAAAGGGCCTTACAGAAACAGATGCCTGGTGCCAGAGCCATGGGCTCAAGCTTAATGCCAAGAAATATATAGTTATCCCCATTGGAAAAAAACATGTACCCATGAATTACCACATAGGTGGCAGTACACTAAACATCAAAAGTGTGATGATAGACTTAGGGACACAGGTGGACAGTGGTCTCACTTTCAATAACAACATTGCCACAACAGTCAGGAAATCCTTCTATGTGGCACACCTCATCACTAAGAGCTTTTTATCCAGGAAAAAAGGAGGTCATTGTCCTACTGTACTCATCCCTCATTAGACCCATTATAGAGTATAATGCCCCATTTGGTATGTACCTCACATACATCTGTAACAGCTGGAAAGGCCACAGAAATACCTCACTAAAAGAATCACAGGCCTAAAGCAGATGCCATATGCTGACTGTCTAAAAAAAACTCCAGCTATACTCTGTGGCATATTGTCTACTCAGAGGCGATCTCTGCTTAACATACAAGGCCATGTCAAACCTTGAGCTGTTGGGCATGCTCCACTTAAAAAAATCCCAATCTCTCAGTTCCACACGCTCCAGGGATCTAAACCTTGTCATCACAATGAACAAAACATGCTGGAGGGATAGGTTCCTGACCAAGAGAGTCCCCATACTCTGGAATAGACTGCCCATATATGTCAAGCAGAGCGCCTCATTGGCCCTCTTCAAAAGGAACCTTGATGATTGGATGGGAGATAGGAAATTCACCCCGGGGATCATGTCAGTCGCCCTGTTAGACAGGGATTCAGAGAAGTAAATATTGTGGGAAGAAATATCCAGGGATTGTTATGGCTAGGCTTGTATAGGCCCTAGGGCCGATAGCCTAGTACCAGCCTATGAACCCCTGAACCTATGAACAGTTGTTAAACAGGTAAGTCCACAGAGCAGAAGTGTCTTTTGTCAGGGGCACAACAGGAACTCTGTCTGGTTAAATAATTTACTCAGAGTCACACAGCTGTTTAATTGGAGGTGCCCCGGGGTACATGTAGCAGCTTGTTAATAGTCCAAAGCTTTAATCCTTTGTACTAATTGTCAAATAAGGAAGTGAAGGAAGGCAAAGAAGGATTTATAATCACTTTTTGTGTCTGTGGCAAAGTCCTGAGTTCACCATTAGCTTTGTGTGTTCTGACTGCTGCCCTACATTCTTCCCAAGATTATTTAAATTTGACCACTAAACAGAGAATGTGTGACCTCTGATAAGAACTTATCACTTTCTTCTTTTTTTATAGAGTTTATTTTGTGTGAGGGTTATACCATAAGGGTTTGCTTCTAAATTTTCCCATCTATTCATAGGTTCATAGGCATATACTAGGCTAACAACCACTAGGGCCCATATAAGCCTAGCAATGCATCCCAAATGTGACCCACAAATTTGTTTTATATAGGGGTGATTTACTGACTGCCTCTGTTCAACAGAGATGTAGGTCCCAGACCAGGGGTAATTTCTGATTACACATCCATTGGTCGAAGTTGCTTTTAAATAGGGGGTAAGGAAGAACTCTGCTTCATGAGACTGGGGAGTTTGTTCCGGAGAATGAGAATTCTCTGAGAAACACACCTGTCTCTCCAACATGTCCTATTTATGTCGCAAGTAAATTTTTTTAGGTCTTTTGATCAAGCAGTTTTGATTCTGTTTGTTTTGTGGATGTGCAAAAGGTTCATCAATATAGTTTTCAGGGATACTTTGTATGCTGCAAAGATCACCTTTCAGAAGTCTGTATGATACTCAGTAAAGAAACAGTGTTTTGAGATGATCAGTGCAGGGCATTGTGATTACTGCCTGCATTCCTTTTGTAAGGAACCTTTGTGGACATTCCAGTTGTTGCATGTTTCTGGTCAGATAGCAAAGGAGGGCGTTATACTCTATGATGAGTCTGATGAGGGCCAAGTATAGTGGTATGATGACCTCTCTGGGCCTAGATGCCATATCCTTACTTATAAGTTTTTTTTTTAAACAACAAACATCCTTATTAAATCATCACATGACACAGGCAATCATGCATTTATATAAATGAAAACAAGCTATAGGGACATAATTGTAGTTGCAAACATTATACATCACTTATAATCTATCCAGTCATTGTCAGTCAAATGGTATAGAGCTCATTCAAATCCTGCCTTCTTTTAAACCTCTTTCCTCCTCTGCATGTATTGTTCCCACAGTTCCCATTTCTTCCTATGTAATTTGCTACTACCCTTTTCTAAAGATCCCATTTCCAGTTGTTTTATCTCTTTAAGTTTATCTCTAATTAAGTTTGCATGTGACTGCAAGCTAGGAGCAGTTATTGAATCCCCAAAAGTCTCAGCTGTCCTACAGGAAGGCTTGTCCTAAAAAATAGCTGGTGCCAGACTCATGGACTAAAGCTAACTGCCAAATAAAATGCATTATTGCCTCCTTTGGAAAGTCGACTCCCTCAGAGAACTACCATATTGACAACACACCCCTAAGAGTTGACTCAGTAGTTTGGGATTTGGAAACTTATGGGGAGAACACAGCCGGCCTTAGGCATAGGCGAACTAGGCGACCACCTAGGGCGCCATAAAGGCCAGCCTCTTTAAGGGTGCAGTTTTTATTTATTTTGATTAACAAAGTTTGCGCTCTTCTCAGCGCCCTACTGAAGTGTAACCGGAAGCCGGAACTATGGGGGAGGGGGTGAGCACCCTCCCACTTACAGCTACAGGTTGGCTAGAACAGTTTTAAAAAAAAAAAACAAACAAAAAAAAAAATTTACTTCACGGTTCGAGAGTCTGCTGTAAGGAGGAATGGTATTTTATGTTTTGGGGATGGGCAGCTTTTTCCAAGCTTTTAGATGCAAATCCTATGTGTTATGAAAATGCAATTACAAGTCGCCGCCTTCCTTGAAAGAGTGTTGGAGCAGATATAAGAATGCTGTACTCCGATCTGGTTAGGCTAACCATAATTCATTGAAACATTAACAGTAAGCATCCCCACAGTTTTAGACAGTGCCCGTGAAACATAAATGATCTAGGCATATGGTGGGCTGTTTGACGTCTCCACCCGCTTGAGTGGCAAGACCATCTGTTGTACATTATGGCCATAATCTTTACTATATTCCTTTGTTTATTTTATTTGAAACACGTAGGTTGACTGAACTGCAACAGCCCATTGGCTTTGCATGGAAATAAGCATGCTTATATTTACCCACTAACAACAGACTTTTTTGTATTGGAGTACATTGGCTGCAGCCAGGTGTTTATTAAGTAAAGTTATTACTAAATGGCCAGAACTCTTGAATAAGCAAACGTAGAAATTGTTTCTGAACATTTTTAATGACTTATTGTTAATTGTGTTTCTTTTCTTCATATTTGTTTGGGAAACATTGCATAATCTCACAAAATGTTTTTCCCCCTCTTAGTACATTCCCAGGGGTTATACTTTTTCAAAGCCTTCTTCTAAGCTAGCTGATAGAGTAGCAGTATAGATTATCTGTACACTCATAGTTAGGTCTTATGTACGTCATGTCTTGGCACATAGTCCTTGAACCCATTTACATGTGTGCAAGTTTGTAGTGGCAGCTCAAAATTGCTATTCTACATGTGAGAAGACGTTGCGGTGTCTATTTACAGCAGTTTGCCACTTGTTTTCCATTTTGATATGACCATCATGTACTTCTTGAGCTGATTAGGAATGTACCTAGAGGTGTGCAAGATAGCTTTCATTATTTGCTGGTTTGAATGCGGGGCTGTTTGGTGGCTTGAAAAGATGACCAATGTTGTACACATTATAGAATCGTGTAAATTTAGTTAACACAGATTTATACCTGGGCATAACTGTGTATTTTATGTGCTTTTTTATGGTTGTCCTAAGTAAAGCTGAAGTACTATTTGCTTAAGCCACATATTACTCACTTCCAATGTGTGTGCTTGTTAGGAGCCAGTTTCAAGCATGGTATTGCTTACAGAGCTTGCTTAGAAGCCATCCAGATACGTAGCCACAGTGATACAGAGATAAGAGAAGGGGAAATAGTAAAGTGTAACAAGTTAGGGCTTGGGAAGTAGTAAACAGCACAGGAGACAGGATAATTTGAAAAATGAATAAGGTGGAATTTGCTACTATTGAGTGGGACTGGGTGCTAATGTGTTATAAGAGGAAGAAATAAAATAAAATAAAGAACTCTGCTTACAATAATGTCCTGTTGCTTAAAGTAAGGTAATAAATATCACTGTAGCTGCTTCAACATCTGCACGGGGGACAAGATATTAGTTATGGTAAGCTTGTGTTCATCATATAAAATGTTTTAGAATATTAAGGAATTCTTTAGAATGTTGTAGTTAACTTAATATTTTAGATGTTTGGGGAATATTTTAAGCAGAACAGCAACTGTTAATTTTTCCTCAGTAATGACTGGACTTAAATATGGCCTGCGACTTTAATAGGACATGCTGGAGGGACAGATTTATCTCCCAGCAACTGCCACATCTTTAGAACAGGCTATGAATATATGTGAAACAGAGCACCTTTATGACACTGTTCAAGAGGAACCTGGACAAGTGGATGGGGAACCATAAATTCTTATTGGGGATAGTGGCCACGACCCTCCTGGACATGGACAGTCATCACTAAATGCAATATTAGGTATTGACTAGTACTGCTATGGTATTATATTGGGTTGAAATGGCTAGGCTTAAAATGACCTCCGGGTCGATAGCCTAGTAAACTCCTATGATTCTATGATCCTATGGAGGGCAGTGCTAACAGGTAGCCTTATCTGTATATGATATTTTTAGAGATATGTGTCTTCTGGAAGATTTTAAAAAAATCTAGCAATATCTTTAATAATTGTGAATAGACAAATATTTTAATCACACTACTAATCCCTTAGCTTTTAGGCATTAAATTGATATAGGAATCTTAGTCACTAAATAAAGAATGATGGATTCAGACTAGTAATAATTGCTTATTTTGACAGCAATTAACTTCATTCCATCCAATGGCAGATAGCTGTAAATAAACCATATACTTTATAGCAGTGAAAAATTAATTTAGGTTATTTCTTATTGATGAATAGACTAAATATATCAGCTGATCTAAAGAGATACAAATGAAAAGAAGGACAACAAATAACAAATTTAGGCTAACCAATCTAAGAATAACTATATAAAGAAAATACTCTCTGCATTGCTTCCAAGGTACGGGGGGGTGGGGGACAACTGTGCATACAGCACTGTGAATTTTATTAGATTTCTGTGTGCATACACAAACAGAAGGAGTATGAAAACATGAATCTGAATGCTGCAAGCTGCATGGGGTAATGTTCTATTGTAGGTAATACAATGACATATGTGATATTGTATAATATTAATACAAGTCCGTAAATGTAAGTTATTAAAACAGAAATAAAATTAATGTTGCAGACCATGTTCTTAGAATGGAAGGTAGTAAATGTATAAAGAACTCAGGTGTCTTCCACATGGAATTATTGAACATTATACAATGACCCCCCCCCCCCATCAGTATTCCAAAACGTGCACGCTGAGACCTGATCAGACTTATACTAATGGAAAAAGGTCCGGTTGCCCGGACTTTTTCCATTAGTATGTCTTTTTTTTTTTTTTTTTTTTTTTTTTTAGACAGCAACGGAGAACAGAAGAGCTCCATTGCTTTTTTTAAAGCTGTCTCTCTATGTTAAACTCGTTTAACATAGCAAGACACTTTTAAAAAGCAACGGAGATTTTCCTTTCTCCGTTGCTTCCTCTACACACAGCTCTGATGTACTGCATAAGCATACGCATGTGCAGTACATCAGAACTGCTCCAGAATACCGGACAGCTGCGGAAGGGCAGCACAGAGGCATTATACAATGCCATTATTTAAGAAAAGTAAGTATTTTTTTCTTAAATAAGGTCATTGTATAATAGCAATAACCCACTTCTGGGTGTGGGTAATGCAGGATTTACCCACTGTTGTCTTTGTTTCACCACTCGGACTTTGCCCTTGTGACCAAACCACACCAACTGTGGGTAAATCCAGCATTATCCACACCCAGGCGTGGGTTATTGCTTAAGTAGTAGTGAGAGAAGTATGTTTTTTTTTTTTTTTTGTAAAATATCTAGAATCTGAGAGATAATTTATTTTCCTACTGGGTCTCAATACATCTCACCAAATAATTTTACTGTAATTGTATCAGGAGCCAGGATATCACAGTTTTATTATTATAATAAAAATGTAGTCTACATCAGATTAGTATGACGTAATTACCAGTTATACTCGTGTATTATGCAAGAATTTTAAGCCATTTAACATTTATATAAATGTGGTATATTACATGCATAATAGTTTTTAAACTTTAAATAATCTTGTATTTTACATTTCATGCTTGTCTCACAGCTATATTTATTTGCTTAGTACATGCATCCGTTAAAAAATGTTCATCTATCTGCTTATTTAGAAGTGAATACATTTTTATAGCATTTCCATTTGAAGGAATCTAATTTCATCAAATTTTATTGGTTAATTGATCTTTTAATTGATTTATTGCTTGTGATGTTTTTAATGAGGATGATATGGTTTTATATAAAAGGAACCAACAGCAATGTTTTAATTTATGGTCTGAGGAAGCGTATCTATTGATACGCGAAAGCGCTTACCTAATAAAGCTGATTTTATACTTCATTTAGCCTGTTCGTGGTGAGTTCCAGGTTTTCTTGGTTGCTTTATTAGCTACACAACGAGAAAGGACTTCCTTACAGCAGTGGATATGTGGTGATCAAGTAATAGATTATTGCCTACATGGGCTCCTGGGTCCTTCACTACAGGGTCAGTTTTCAGGAGTGTGTCTTTGATGTGACAGTTATGGGAACATCATGCATGCTGAAACAGTTTTGTTGTTTAGTTTTAGGCCATGGCTTTGACACCAGCTATTTGTATGAGAAAGGCCTTCCTGAAGGATCTGTTTACAGTCAACTGCAGACTTGGTCAGCCATAAGCCCTTTACATTAGCTTTGACCTTTGAGACATAGATACCATAGAGGAGTGACCCAAGGACCAAACCCTGGAGTACACCACTAGTGACAGGTCTTATGGAAGAGGTAGATATACCCCACTAAGTTCCTGGTTGCTATTTGTGAGTCAGTTTGCTATCCAATGGATTACATAAGAATTTACAATTAGTTAAACACCATATTATTATAAACTTGCTGTAATTATCACTCCACTCTGTTGGTACCCATATCATTTTTAAAAGTCTGCTTCTGTTAATAGCCATATCTGTCTTTTTCTCAACTACTGTCTTCTCTAAATATCAAGTCTTTCAGTAACCCTATTATCACCATCGCATAACATTACAACCTAGTAAACTTCCATCATGTCTTGCTCCATTGCACCACATACACTCATGTTTCCAGAATATCTGCTTCTTTCACACAACTCCCACATAACAACTGTTTATAAGAATCTGCACTAATTTACTTCTGCTTCATATCACAATACAGAAGTCTCCACTCCTTTATCTTCCTATTATATTTGTAATCTGTCTAGCTATACACACCACTCTTGGATTACTGCAATATCCATCCATACACCCTTTCACCTGTAGTCTACTGCTTCCCAAACTCTGCACTGGGTTTTACAGTTGTGGAGATTTCCATCACAAAATGAAGCACATTCATATTTGACTGATACAGAATGATTTGATATGTGTGATCTTTGTCAAAGTTGGTTAATACATCCTAGTTAACTAATCTACCATACCCCCCATATAAAGCTTAGCTACCTCCTTACTAACATACCCCTACCATACAGACATCCAATGAGCTCAAAGACAAAACTGGGTTGGGTTGCACAGCTAGGTATATAAAGACCCTTGTGGGTGATAGTGCAAACTGTGAACCTATGAAGCCTTATAAATACAATATCCTTTGCCATCACCAGGTTAGATTTTTAAGGTTAGAAGTGCTGTGATATCCTCCTAACAGTCACAGACACTATCCTCACTGACAATGATTTGTTTATTTACATATTTGTATCTGTTAACTAGAATAGATCACCGATCAATGTGAACCTTTTTCAGACTCAGCCAGGGAGCACTGTCTCATTAAGTGCCCCGTTCAAAGTAATAGGAAAGGTAAATGCAGGCTGAAGCAATCAAACCCAGGACTACAGGAAATAGCTCATTAACAGACCAGAGTCTTACCTCTTTGTGCTAACTGTCAGACTAAGTTCACAGGTAACCTGACAGTTGCACTCTTCAATGATTTCACTAAAGCATTTGATAACATCAGTTACACAATTTTGCTGGATTGACTAGCCCTGCATAGTTCTGACTTCTCAGCTATTAATTATTTTTTCAGGTATCTGTCTCAGAGAACCTTCAAAGGTTTTTCAAACTTTTGTAAGGGGACTGAAATGCATTGTATCGAGTGTTTTTATTTAGTATTAGGCATCTGTTTGTGGTTCCTTAACAGCTGGGCTCCAAGCCAGTCATTTTACATTAAGAGGAGAGTGATGATTTCGCCTATCGGAGCCTAGAATTGCTGGGTCATTGTGTGACTGCCTAATTAGTCTTAGGGCATAGTTAGTGTAAAATTTGCTTTTTCAGATCATATATAAACCTTGAGTTTGCTTGAAGCTGCTCTTTGCGCAGCAACGGTTACTGGTGCCTTGTATACATGCAATCACCAGAAGTTGAAATTTCCCTATTAAAAAACATTGGAACTTTACCTCAATCCTGTGTTACTCACTGGACTACTAGTTTGTGTGTTGAGCAGCATTTATGCATTTAGTTAGGACTATTTAGGTCTACCTTACCTTATTATAGCACCCAGGACTATTTCGGCTCAGAGAGCATCTGGTTTGGCTGTTGTCAGCATCACTGGTTAGGTTAACTGCAAATTATACCAAGTAAGCACCCTTTCCTTGTTGGGTTACAAACACCCTCCATGACTATCCCTTGCAAGTACACATTAAGACCTGCAGTCATGGATGGGCACTTTCCTGCTATCTCTGTATCCAGCTTGGTGGACATGCGCCAATTGCTTTATGTATAGTGACAACCACTTAATTCTTGAACAGATAAATTCAGTATCTGAGAAATGTTGTTACTTATTGACACTGAGGGCAACAATCTCACGTACAAACACAAAATGCAACAAATAGGTTGTCAGTGACCACTCACCATACCAACAAAGGATTGCACACATAGACCCACATATGTGGAAGTGCTCACATGTAACTTACCCAAATGTTAAAGACCTCTCAGGCACAGTCATCAGAAATTCTGCATGCATACAAACAAGATAATTCCCATCACAACACATAAAGCCACATCTCATTGGGTCTCAGCTACCAAGACCATAAGGCAAAACACTCCACGACCCAATATTCTGGTCATAGGAGACTCTGTTGTGAGACACAGTGATGTCCCACTTACCAGGCTGTATAAGGTGAAGGTTACAGTTAGTTGTCCATCATGGGCCAGGATCCACCAGATCATGCAAAGACTCCGGTCACTTATACCTAAGTACCAGTATGAGACAGCCATAATCCATCTGGATGGATCCAAGGGGAAAATACTTGGCCATCATTGGGAATTTCCCTTTCCCCCCACTGTAGTGTGATCTCACAGTTGTTATATTTAGTTAGGGGGTGTGTGGGTGCGCAGACCCCACAATGGGCATTGTGGGGGTGTAGACCCCCACTTGGGTGGGTTTTAAATTTTATGAATTTTGTGACACTGGTTAGGTTGGCCAAGCATTTTTTCCCCCGTGAAAAAACATTTGCTTAAATTAACTTTCGATAGAATAAGGCTTCGATGAATAGGGTTCAACAAAAAGGTATTCGACAAATTGATTTTTTGCTAAAGTGATATAGACCCAACCCTTAACAGGGGTATGAAGCTTGTGGTCAATACTGCATTGCAAAGTCACACTAGTATAGCCAGGTTGCATACACATGTACACCATATGCATACATACTTACATATATATATATATATATATATATATATATATATATATATATATATATATATATATATATACATACACACAAATATTTCAGACACAACAGTAATGCCCTTCTAACCTGCCATTATACCAAAACAGTTAGTTCCATAATAAGTATCCAAGTTGATCTTAAAAATATCTAAACTAGTGTTTGCTTTAATGTAATTTGATAGTCTATTCAATGCATTGGCTATTCTGTCAAGCAACCAATGAGCACATTTTTCTTTCCTATAGAATCATGTACATAGGCTGGTTGATGCCAACCAGTAACCTCTAACATTCCCAAAGAAAGTTGTCTGTAAATGCCCTATATACCTGAATAAGGCCACCTCTCAAATATCTGTATGAAACACTCTACAAGTTCAGATATTTTAGAATTTCCTAATAACTTAAAGTTTCCCATCATTGGATGGCCTTGGTATATTTACACTACACTCCTTCTAATTTACTCATGCTTGTTTTCTTATAAAGTATCCATATTTTTATTCCATGCTCTAGTTTGGCTCTAATGTGACTTACAATGATGTCATCATTTCTGATTTCTTAGACTTTATAAATCTTTTTATAAAACCTTTAGTTTGATAACTATAATTAACCAATTGGTTGATATAATTAATAAAACTCAAGGCTGGATATCTCCATATACCCAGGTCCATAAATAAATCTGTAATTTCAATCAGTGTATGCTGTATTACTGTGTGTCTTCCAAATGGCATAGTTTTAGTTTTTTATGTATTTATCAGCATATTATTCTCCTGTGCCCAGAGGTTAATTTAGTTAAGTTCTTTTGCAAACATGCCCTATTTGTAACAGATGGAATCAGTTTATCCATTTTCAAGTTGTTTTCCTATAGACTGTAGAATAACTCAGATGATAAAGATAGATCTGGAAAAAACATGAATAAGTACGGGCCTAGTAAAAGGTCCTGTGGAACACCCTGATTTTAACCTGGAATTTTACCTGTCTAATTTCTATATGATACTTGCCATGTCCTGTTTGTATCCATCTTATCAAGATTGCATCAATACCTAGTTGTTCTAATTTATTGATCAGTGTTTTGTGTATGACCCTATCAAAGGCCGAAGTTAAGTCTCTATAGAACGTTGTGTTACAGGTGGTTATTGATATATTTTCAACATAAGCATACTAATATATGGGTTCAAGCCTCACCCTTTCCACTTTTGACAATTATTTATGCAAAATAATCTTCTCCATTATTTTTTCACAATAAAAAAATAAACGTATGGGTCTGTATGACTGTAGGTTTGTCCAGCTCCCCTTTCCCTTAATGACAGGTTTAACAAGAGCATGTACCCAGTCTTCTGCAATCTTCATATACTAAAATGACCTAGTAAATAACAGTCCTTATTGATCATTTTATTGAGACAAAGTGCTTTGCATAACATTTTGTAAATATATCAATAACGTCTTGTGTTTGAGAATACATTTTAGAATTTACACACAGTTTAAAAACGTGCATGTCTTTACTCATACCACATATCTATAAAATGCTTCCTGTTATGCTCAATGTCTTTATATAAACTTTCTCCAGATTTTTCCTGATCTTATCTCACACTATGTTTAATTTGTCTGTCCAGCTTGTTAATTTCAGTTTTCAAAGTTATGGTTCAAACTCTTTTCCATTTTTGATATTTTGCATCTCATCTAAAGTATCTTGTTCTAATGGAAATATATCCTCTTGATCTTGTGTGCCTAGATCCTGATGTTAAACAGTTTTTATATTTTCGCATTTAAATACTTTTCCTTTCAAAATTTGCTTTTGCGTTTTTTTTTTTCATTGAACACATCACTCCAGTTAGCTTTACATAGTGCCTGTTTTGCATCCATGCAATCTGTGATTCATTTTATGTACATTGGTTTAGTTTTCAATATGGCAAAATTATCTTGAAGTAATTTAAACTTTATAATCCTATGATCACTGCACATCAATGGTGGTAAAAGTTTACATGAAGTAACAGTAGTTTGCTTAGGAACTCAAATAATTTCTAGTATGTTCCATTCCCTGTTAGGTTTTTTTTACAGTCTGAAGCAATTGTTGTTCCTGAACATACATTGTAAATAATCCTGTTACTAATGTTGCTGAATCAATATTATTCCAATCTGTTTCTGGTAAATTTATGTCCCCCTTCTGTGTGTCATGCAAGAAATGTATGAATTCTTCTAGGTTATCAGCACTTGATGTTTGGTGGTCAAAAATGTTATCACTGAACATGCAATAATCGCAGGTCTCATAATAATCTTTATATATAAATATATATATATATTTATATATTATATATATTTTATAAGTATATATATATATATATATATATATATATATATATATATATATATATATATGTATATTACTAATGCTCCTAGCATTACCGACATCAGACACATCAAATGTTGCTATCTGTGAACTGTTAAATTTCTGACCTGGCAAATGGGACCACCCAGCCTATGAATAAGCAGGTATGTACCCTGTAGCATGGACTAGGTATGAATCAGATCCAATTACCCTAATTTGTCTCATTAGTGTAATACCAATAATATGAGCCCCATTTCAGCATGATAGAAGCCACAGTCACTATTTTGTAGGAGACATTGTCATAGTGCATGTTTAAAAGAATCTGAATATAATTCATATCAGAATATGCTGCCATATATGCAAATGGACAGCCAACAAGACAACTGATAATGGATAGCAAAACTGCAATGACCACAAAGGAATGCATGGAAGTGACAGACACTAACCCAGCGTAGTGTAGTCTGTGGAGTAGCACAGCACAAGACATAACAAGGGACTGGCAGGCTGTGGGGCTCAACCTATAAGACCAGAAGGGATGGGCATGACAGGCTAGAGTCTTGTTAGGGGTTTCAACCTAACAGGGAACAGTAGACAGGCAAGACAGTTTTCATTCCTGTTGGTGGGGTTGAACCCGATAGGGCATAGAGAATGCAGTCATTCTCAATGAATGTCTGTCTGTGTAGGTGATACAACACAGTGTCATACGTGCAGGGACAGAATGATTTTATTGGGGATATTAAGACTACAGCACATTGGACACAGACTGTGTTATTCACACATATCCAGGGATAACAAACATTCTTCAAGAATGTCTGACACAGACTAATAACTAGTGCCAGAGTCAGGGTCTAAAACTCTTGCCAAAATGCATAATAGTATCTTTTGGAAAGACTGCCACCCCTGGAAAATACTGTATTGATTATACACACCTTAAAGTTGACCCTGTGATCAGGGATTTGGGAATACATGTAGACAATGACTTGGCATTGTGTGCATATTGTAGTAAGCAAATAATTCTATGTTGCATAATTTTTAAACA
Source organism: Protopterus annectens (assembly GCF_019279795.1). Taxonomy (NCBI): domain Eukaryota; kingdom Metazoa; phylum Chordata; order Ceratodontiformes; family Protopteridae; genus Protopterus; species Protopterus annectens. The sequence continues at coordinate 994,544,607 of NC_056731.1, read as the reverse complement.
AGTGTATGACATCTAGGTCCAAAGATGTCATTGCTCCATAGTAATTGTCCCTCATTTGACCAATCATCAAACAGAATGCCCCCTTCAGTAAATACCTGACCAGGCCTATGCAACAACTGGACCATCCGCAGATGTTGACAACATGTTCTGTGCAGATTGCCTCACAGGGTTAACCTCAAACTCAGTCTTCTTCAGACTGCTGAGAGGCATTCTAGCCCTGGCTTTCAAAGCATCCTCTGATCCTGCCCTTATGGACCTGTTGTACATCTGCAAAACAAGTAGAATCAGAAACAGCCAATCTAGGGAACGAAACCTTCTCTGTAGCATAAATAAGACTTGTTGTAGGGACAGGTATGTGTCTCAGAGACTACTCCTTCTCTGGAATAGGTTTCGTATCCTTGGGAAACCAAGTTCCCCCTTAAACTATTCAGTTGCATCTTGGATCAGTGGATGGGAAATCATAAATTTACCCCTGGTCTGCCACCTAAGTGTCTATTACAAAGAAGAAGCTTGTAAATTCTTGCCCACTCGTACCCAAGCTACACTCTATATAAAACAAGGAGCATCAAAACCTATCAAATACATTTGGGAAGGATGGCTAGGCTTAAAAAGGCCCTTTAGGATCATTTGCCTAGAAATTACCTATGTACCTATGGCTAACATACTTGCAATAAGAGCCACACAAAACCAAGTAAAATGAAAAAGTAGAATCTGGTCTGGCAGCAAAAGAAGACCTTTTAATTAAAATAATCCAAAGTACAATAAATAAAAAGCAATAATCCAGGTAAGCGCTTTCGTTTGTCACACTGACAAACTTCTTCTGACAATAAGAAACATCACTTCCTTCTGTTAAAACCATTTGAAATTCCCTCCTTTTAATACTATTGGTCCATTTCGCAAAAAACATGATGTCAGCAAATTGACAGCAAATTCACCCCCCCCACCTTAGACACACAAGACAGAAGCATATCTAAAAGGTGTAGTAATATAAATAAGCTGAATATACCTCAAATAATTGCATTATAAAACCATTGTAAAACCATAAGAATATAATAAACAACCCAAATACTGAGAGTATGTGTAATACCTACATAAATAATTATAAATGTAAAATAAAATAATGAAAAATTATGACCACAGTATGCTAAACGCATGCATAGTTTGGCAGTGTATAAATGTATATGTTTTATGTATGAAATACAAGTATGATGAATAATAAAAGTATAATACTAATAATAATAGAAAATATAATAGTAAATATAACAAGGTATAATAGCCATTATGAATATTGATGATGGAAAAATAAATAGAATAAATTATCTCTCCAAAGATTTTAATTTTAATATGCTGTTAAGGGAAAGAGACTCATTCAGGCCTGGCCAAAAATGTGCGCACAGGCGAATTTGCCACCCCAGTTCTATTTTTTTCTATATATACTCAAAACATTTCTTGAGGTTGTAACCATGTTTTTACACAGAGGTTACCCAATTTCTTTGGTGGATGATGTTATACAGGAGGTTCGCACCAAGAGAAGTGTTGGTCACTTTAAGCCTTTGTTAACAAATGAAACCATTGCGCAAGAAACAAACCCTGACATTTTTATTCCAAGCAATAATGATAATGAACTTTCAACAATACCTAACGCAGAGAACAATCTGGTTACTTCCACTAATAACAATAATACTACTAATCGGAATTTTAAGTGTAGTTTTGTTACCACCTTTAATTCCGATAGCTCTACTATTAGATCTATTTTGGAGAAAAATTGGGCTTTTTTGTTGAATGATTCTTTGCTCAGGAATAAATTAGATATACATCCCCCCATTGTGTACAAAGAAGGTTACAACCTCAAGAAATGTTTTGAGACTACTTTCAATAACAACAGCCAAGGCTACATGTATAAATGTGGTCGATGTAAATTTTGTAACCTTATTTTAAAAACCTGTGGGGTTCTTGTAAATGGGCAATATATAAAGATCATGGGTAGATTTTGTTGTTTTTCCGAAAAGGTTGTTTATTGTGCTATGTGTGTCATTTTACGTGGGGAAAACAGAAAGGAAATTGAAAGAAAGGATGGGTTAACATCTTAGAGCTATTAGAGACAAAGTTAAAAATAATGAATAATGCTTTAGCAAAACACATTTGCTTAAACCCCACACATCAGTTCAAATTCATTGTTTTAGATATTTAAAAAAAAACAATGATGGGGGGGAGCATGGCCAGCCCATTTAGAAAAAAATGGAATTGGGGTGGCAAATTTGCCTGTGCGCACATTTTTGGCCAGGCCTGAATGAGTCTTTTTCTCTTAACAGCATATTAAAATAAAAATCTTTGGAGAGATAATTTATTCTATTTATTTTTCCATCATCAATATTCATAATGGCTATTATACCTTGTTATATTTACTATTATATTTTCTATTATTATTATTATACTTTTATTATTCATCATACTTGTATTTCATCCATAAAACATATACATTTATACACTGCCAAACTATGCGTGCATTTAGCATATTGTGGTCATAATTTTTCATTATTTTATTTTACATTTATAATTATTTATGTATGTATTACATATACTCTCAGTATTTGGCTTGTTTATTATATTCTTAAGGTTTTACAATGGTTTTATAATGCAATTATTTGAGGTATATTCAGCTTATTTATATGACTACACCTTTTAGATATGCTTCTGTCTTGTGTGTCTAAGGTGGGGGGTGGGTGAATTTGCTGTCAATTTGCAGACATCATGATTTTTGCGAAATGGACCAATAGTATTAAAAGGAGGGAGTTTCAAATGGTTTTAACAGAAGAAAGTAATGTTTCTTATTGTCAGAAGAAGTTTGTCAGTGTGACAAACGAAAGCGCTTACCTGGATTATTGCTTTTTATTTATTGTACTTTGGATTATTTTAATTAAAAGGTTTTCTTTTGCTGCCAGACCGGATTCTACTTTTTCATTTTACCTATGGCTAACATGTTCACAGCTGACACATTATGGAGCAGTTTCATAGGCTTACATTATATTACCCAGTAGTGTTGTGACCACTGCAAGAGTGCTGGAAACAGTATGGAAGTGACTGTAGGCTGGCATGGGCAATCATCCATACACACACTGATCCACATATAGAGCGCACAAGTATATGCATTCTTTCATGGGACCAAAGTAATGGCAAAGATTAGAGACCTTCACCACACAAGTTCCAGATGTGTTACTACACACACACACACACACACACACACACACACACACACACACACACACACACACACACACACACACACACACACACACACACACACACACACACACACACACACACACACACACACACACACACACACACACACACCATGCATATCCCAGAGAATGTTTATCAGACACATTAGTTAATATGACAAAAAACATAGACAATAAGACATTTTAGTATATGCAGTCTAAAAAAAATTGTATTGTTTATATTTTATGGACAAAGAAAAAAAAATACATCATTTGCACTAAAAGGTTGCACAGAAGGCTGGACTGCTCGATTCAACTGAAGTAACCGAATTAAAAAATGTCTAGACTCAAGATAGCTGGATTTTGGCATTCCAATGCTACACAGAAAAGTCTGATATTACCTTCTGTGACTAAAGGAACTATATTAGTAGGTGTGTCTAAGATGCGTTAGACGTGTTTCTAAATTGTCAATATAAGGTTCCCTTCTATATATCTGCAGGCAGATGATTCCAATTAGCAGGTACAGTTTCATAAACAAATTCTCTCATTGCCTGCAGAACTGTGCCTTAGGCATATGAATGAGTAGTCGGCATCAGCGTGCAAACCCTCGGAGAATAACTGTCTAGTTAGTTTGTAAAGTGCTTCACAGTAATTGTTATGCACAGGTTCGAATGTAAGGGTTCAGGGGGAAAAGAGAGACAAGAATGAGATGCCCTTTACAATAATGCCAAAACTCAAAGCTACAATAGAAAATCTACAGATTCTAGTAATTATCTTCTGAAATACTGCAGAATTCTGACATTAGTTTAAGGAAATCATAGGGAAAGCATATTCAAGTATGGGAATAATTGCATTTCTAGCAAAACCTGTACAAACCTCAGGGGGATAGGTGACTGGAGACACAATAAACTTGAGTTGTTTAATAATTTTGGAATATGCACACTATGAGTTTTAACTCATTCATGTCTGTAACACTTTCCCATACTTCCTTCTAAAAACGATTGCTCATTATGGTGCCATAAAGTAGTTTGGATCCAGGTTCCTTACATAAGGAAATTACCAAGAAATAATGGTTTATGGTTAACATATGAAAAGGCAGGATGTAGGAAATTAAAGTGTGTGTGTGTGTGTGTGTGTGTGTGTGTGTGTGTGTGTGTGTGTGTGTGTGTGTGTGTGTGTGTGTGTGTGTGTGTGTGTGTGTCTAGGACTAGAATGTGTGTGTTTTTGGGGTGTGTGTTGTGCTAGGTAGCAAGACTACTTACTAGTACATAATGGTATGGTACTCTTCTAATAAATCTTAGTTTTGCTAATTTTATTTTAATATGATCCAGCACATGCAGATGTGTAAATTAGCCTGTCTATAAAAAGCAATCTGATATTCTGCAAGCAATATCTATGAATCCGAACTACATTTCCTTTTTCCATATGCCATGTACTGTCCTAGATATGTTGCTGTTTGTTATTCTAAAGAAATGTAGTATTTCAATATTTATATTAATATTGCAGCACAAGTGACTTACTGACCACTATTATCTGTCAATTAAATCCTTAGATGATGCCAGAGAAAACTATCATTATTACTTGTAGTGTAACAAGTACAACCTGGCAGATATTTGTTATTGTAACCACAGGCAAACAAACAAAATGTACTTTAAACCACCAGGAAGATGACCAAAGTGCTCCAGAACAAAAGTTTTATTTCAGTTGAGCGCTTTCATCTGTTACAAGAACTAGACTTCATCAGAACAACATCACTTAATTACACTTCCCTTATGTACCCTCACCAATCAATCAATTAATCACATTTCATTACACCATTACATTTAAAAACATATCGCCTAACTTTAATATCAAATAGTTAAAATGTTGTATAGTGTTTGTTTAAAAATATAAATCTATAAATATCTAAATAAATTAATACAATAATTAAATTTAATATTTATAAAAAGCAACCGTGCCGTTTCATTTTTAATATGTTCAGTATACTAGTGCATTCATTTAAACCTGGAAAAACAGTGGCATTTAGCCTGAACTGCCAACGTAACTCACATGCCTCCAACTGTTCTGGTGTCACCCTGCCCTGTACATCATTAGTTACTTGTTGAATCACTAAAAAAATCAAAACTTATGACCACTATATCTCTCAATGTGTCTACTTAGAGCATTTGATTTCACCATTTTAGCAATGACAGATGTATGTTCGTATATTCTGGTTTTAAAAACCCCTAGCGGTTTTACCCACATAAAAGGCAGGCCAGTCCAAACACTTAGCTAAATATACTATATTCCTGGACAAACAATTGTAATGTGAGTGAATATGTATTTTGAAACCATTCAACACAAACAAATGGTTAGTTTCAAGTAAATATGTGCATTGGTTGTACCTCCCACATTTAAAATTACCTTTTTTAAGGTTTTATTGTATGTCCTTTACTCGACCCCGCCCTTTTTACCAAAAGGTTTTTATGGTTAAGATCTCTTTTAAATATGAAGGCTGGCGTATCTACAAACTTATCTAACAAGTCCTGATCAGAGGTCAGTAAAGCCCAATTTTTCTTAATAATTGCACATACATCCACAGTATCTCTATTATATGAGCATATAAAAGAAAATCTACCATTAATGTTTTTAGAGGTTGCACTATTTATTGTAATTGCAGGAACTGTACTGTCTAATTCTGTCCTTTTTAAGATGGGTAAATAAATTTTACTATTCCTTTTCTCAACAATTTATTTTTTTATTTTAATTAATAGGGGTTTTGGGTAGCCCCTACTTAAAAATATACCCACTATAAATTCAATTTCTTGCAAAAAGTCAGAGCCCCTTGTTACCATTATAGCTGCCCTCACCAATTGGTCTTTTACTACAGCTCATTTTTGGTGCAGTGGATGGCAGCTAGAATAGTCCAAATATGAATTTGAAAATGTGGGTTTTCTAAAATTTTTTTAAACCAACATTTTAGATTCATTGTCAAGTGAAATCTCCACATGCAAATAATGTATGACCTCTGCACTAAATTGATGTGTGAAATTCAAGAACCCAACAGAGTTGTTAGTGTAGTGAAAAAAATCTTCTATTTGGGATAAATTACCCTACCAAATGAAAAAGATATTGTCCAAAAATCTTGTGTATTTGGATATATAATTGGCATGTACACTTTCAAAGACCATGTGGGATTCCCAATAAGACATGATCAAATTGGTAAAGGTGGGGGCACACGCCACCCCCATAGCAACACCTACCTTTTGCCTAAAAAACTGGCCTTCAAAAAAATGAAATTGATGTCTAAAACTACCTCCATTAAGGTTACTAAAGTGTTCACCTTATGTCCTTCAAATCTATTACAGACTACCAACTGTCTTTCCAACCATTCTAAGCCCATCACATGTGGAATAACACTAAAAATATTACACACCTCCATAGTTACAAAATAAAACACCCCAGTTAAATCTGTAGTGTTAAGATTGGACAAAAATGCCAAGAGTCCCTACAAATGTAGTCAATGGTTTGTAACGTTACTTTAAACTGTTCATCCAAAAATCTAGACGTAAAAAAAGTTTTTGATCTCTTGGAATCAACAATGGCTTTAAAAGGTGGATTTCCCAGTGACTTGTGAATCTTCAGTATACCGAATATACTTGAAATAACTGGGTATTCATTTTTCATGTAGTTACATTCATCCAGTTAATATTGCCATGATATAACATATCTTCCAGCAACATATCAATTTTGTGGTGAGCAATATTAATTTCATTTTTAGAAATTTCTTCATATGTACCATCTGTAAGTAGACCATTCATAGCACACACATAGTCAACCATATCCATCATTACCATCCCATTACCTTTGTCGGGCTTCATAAACTGTACATTTTTATCACTCAAAATATCTTCTAATAGTCTCTGTTCTTCAGAAATGAGATTATCAAAGGCCTGTTTTTGACTACTTACTTTATCCAAATGCTGTCTCAAATCCAATTCACAAATTTTCTCAAAAGTAATTAGTTTGTTATGTAGCAGGGCGCTATTTATTTATTTACATTTGTTGACTGGGTGTGCCCGACTGGACGTAGGTAAATTTTCAGCGGAGGCCCGGGGAGAAAAGTTCCACAGTTAAAATAAACAGACAGTACTTACATTGGATTACATAGCGATTAACAATTTAACATAGCAATTAATTACAAACATATTTACAGATGAAGAACATAGTACATCAGTAGACAACTAGAATCTTTATCTGCAAAGTACATAACAGACATTAACAAATGTTACAATAAGAAGTTCCTGCTGTAGAATAAGTACTAGGCTTATGAGCATCTGAGCTTGCTATAATCAAGGTAATTAGTGGGGTGGAAAGAAAGGTAGTGGTTGGATGGGGTGGGTGATATTAGAGTGGGAGTTGCAAGGGCATAGCCAGCATGTTTTTAGGTGCACTTTTACTAAGTTTTGAAGTGGGTGCATGATGGTACGAGGGTAATTGTGGGTGGGAGGGACTTCCATAATTTGGCTATGGTCCAAGAGAATAGTGCTTCACCAGCAGAGTTATTGGCTTTAGTGATCTGCAAGTGATTTTTGTTGCTGGATCTTAGTGGTCTGGTGGTGTGATAGGGTTGGAGTAGATTCTGGAAGGATGGGACATTTAGTGGATGGTTTACTAGTTTGTGGGCGAGTGATAGTTGATACCATTGAAGGAGGTGAGGGAGTTTAAGCCAGCCCAGTTCAGCAAGTGAGAGACAGTGATGACTACGGTAGGATGCCGCTGTGGCGAATTTGGCGATTTTGTTGTAGCAGGTCTCTAGCTTGTTTAGATCGCATTGCCTTAGGTTAGTATATATTGGAGAGGCATAAAGTAGGGTGGTGATAAGGTGGGAATTTGCTATTGAAATCTTTGCTGCTTTGGTGAGAAGTTGCTTATTTCTGTATAACATTCCTAGTTTTTTGTAGACTTTTTTTATGGTCATGGATATGTGAATGTCAAATTTTAGTTTATTGTCTATTTCCACTCTTAGCAATTTGGTGTCTTCAGTTGGGTATATAGTGGTGTCTTTTGCTGTGATATTAACGTGAGAGTTGTTTTGAGTATGTTTGGTGGGTTGGAAGATGAGTAGTTTAGTTTTGTTTGGGTTGAGTATTAATTGGGCATTGGATAACCAAGTTTCAACAGAGGAAAAGGCTTCCTGTTTGACTTTTTGCAGTTTGGGTAGGGACTGGGCTGAGCAGTTGATGGTTGAGTCATCTGCGTATTGTATGAATGTGCCATGTTTGAAGTTAAAGTTGGGTTAAAAACACTAGGCCTTCTAATGGCCATACCTTCTCCCCTCTCTATCTCTACTTGGTTTTTGTAATACAAACCTAAATTTAGTTTACGCAAATACAGCTTAAAATCAGTAAGCACATCTACCAAGTTGCCTCTTCTTCATGGCACAAAAGTAAATCCTTTTGATAAAACATTCACGTGTGCAGGCCCAATCATTTTGATAGAAAAATTAAACACTTTAAAATCCCCCCTGAATTCAATACAATATCAGGACGCATGTCATTCAATTCACCATTACTGCTGTCTAAATCCATGTGTTCATTGATAAAAATGGCTAATAAGTCAGTCTCCACATCAGTAGAATCAAAATTTTGTTCAATGTACCAAGTATTTAAGTCCTTGTATTTGTTGGCAGCTATTGAATTTACTTCACCCAGTATAGAATGTACTGTAAAAACAGAATTTTCAGTATCAACATTTTGTTCGTTGTTCCTAATATTTTCTTTACCATTTAATCCATTTATAACAACTGAACCCTCTTCCTCAGGTACAGAATACACTGAAATGTCACAATCATTGTTAAATCCACTCTCCAAGTCACTTTGTGGTCCTAAAATCTTATCTACATCACTCACGAATGCTGGAAACTCACTCGTTCATTTGAGTCAAAACATCACAGTTACCTGAAAAAGAAGTTCCTAAAATCCCCTGTGGTTGTTGAAACTGCCTTTCCATCTCTAGGGGTGTGCTCCTTGAGCCTGGTATCTGTCCCCATAGCTCGTTTCTTGATAGCCGCTGTTCCTGGGACATTGAGAGGAAAAATAATCTTGTTGTGCCTTATTTTGCAGCCATTGTGAACGCCGAACTTCAGGCACTACTGGAGAGGACTACTGATGTAACCTCGCATCTTGAGTCACTTCACTTTCTGAAAAACTCAAATTCTGATTGGTGAAATGTCTCTGGTTGCCTGGTGCAACAATCAGCTTTGGGTATGCCTTCCCCTTGCTGTATTCGTCTAAGTCCCTCTGTAGTTTGTTACATTTATGAGAAAAAATGTTCATACAAGCATTTTCAACCTGGTTAAAAGCTCTTATCAAAAGAAGCTTTTAGTTGTGGAAACAACAGTTCATTAGTAATGCATTGAATGTGCTCTTCTAGTATCACTGCTAACTCGTCGATCTTAATGTTATTGTATTTCACCATTAATCTAAGCACATCCAGACCTGTTGAGTTCTACAAACTCCAGTTCTTTCAAAAACTCGTTGTTATTAGTTGCAGAATTAAGTAAACAGCACACTCTCAGTCCTCTAGGGACTTGTTTTAGTTTAGTGTTCCTTTCCAGGTACTTATTCTTCAACTGAAGTTTTTTATATTGCAGTAATGAACCCTCAAACATTTTAACTCGCTCAGATAACGTGGGAGCAGTTGTCACTTGTTTCTTAACTTCCCCTGCTTCAGCATTAAAGTCAAAAGCATTAGTTTTCCAGGTTCTATGGTACAAATTGTCACTAGATACATGGGAAGTGTCTTCCATGTTAGAGGTAGGTTGGGTTAAAGGAAACCCGAAACTACCAAATTCCTGTAACTGGGAACTTGAGGTATTTTGCAATTGAGTGGAAATAGCAGAAAGCTGTAAACTCTATTTATTTTTTATTTTACTTTACATTTGTTTACCAGGATAATCCGAATGGACCTAGGTCCATTTACAGCGGAGGCCTGGGGAGAAAAGCTCCGTACAGATTACAATAAGATCAACACCACAATTAAATGTTACATAATCAAAAAAACAGCACATGGAAATATTATAATGCAGACAGTAGAACAAAATGAGAGTAGCACGAGAAAGAATTACAATTTTATGTTAGCAGTAGATTCCTTAAGTCTTTAGCAGGTGTTTAGAAGATGTAACTTGCAAGTTATTTGTTATAGAGGGAGATGGGGGTTGTTATGTGATGCATGGGCATAACCAATGATTCATTAGGTGTACTTTGAAATAGATTTTAAATCTGGTGGCTATAGGAACAGCGGTAAGAGTAAAGGGGAGGTTGTTCCAGTTTTTGGCTGTGTTGTGGGAGAACAGGGCTTGTCCTGCAGAGTTGTTGACTTTGGAGATGCAGAGGAGTGTTTTTTCAGAAGAGCATAGGGGGTGATTTGATATGTGCTTGGTTAGTAGTTGGTTAAGAGATGGAATTTTGTAGGGATAGGTCAGAATATTGTAGGCAAGAGTTAGCTGGTGATAGCTGAGTAGCTGAGGAAGTTCTAGACAGTTAAGTTTGCGCAGTGCTTGACAGTGGTGTGTTTTGTAAGTGGAGTTATTACCAAATCTGGCAATTTTATTGTAGCAGGATTGAAGTTGTTCAAGGTCCTGTTTTTTTAAGTGGGTAAGGATTGGTGCGGCGTACAATAGGGTGGATAGTAGGTATGTTTGGGCAAGCGTAATTTGTGCCTGATCAGTTCGAAATTTCTACACTGTCTATATAGTGTACCCATTTTTTTGCTGCAATCGATCCAGTTCATCTCCATTGTTTGTTGTAAGCATATTCTGGACAACACCACCAGGTCCACCTCCACTAGTAGCTCCTTTAGACATAGTAACCACACGCAAACAAACAAAATGTACTTTAAACCACCAGAAAGATGACCAACAAACGTTTTATTTCACTTAAGCACTTTCATTTGTTACAAGAACTAGACTTCATCAGAACAGCATCAATTACTTATACTTCCCATATGTACCCTCACCAATCAATCACTTAATCACATTTCATTACACCATTACATTTAAAAACACATATTTGTTATTGTTTATTTTGTTAATATTTGCAAACAAACACAATATCTGATAATCCTGTAAGTATCTGAAGAAATGCACATAGAAAGGAAAATTCCTGTCATGGTATTAGAAACCCAAAAGATTTGGAGAAACTGAAAATAAAGCAATTACTTTAATAATATAAATGCTCAAGTTTAGCTGAACAAAATGCTCTTGATATAATATTTCTATATCATTGTACTGTTTCCAAAATATAAAAAAAACTGTGAACATTCATTCATACAAAATATTGCTTGTTTTTTTTTTTTTTTTTTTTTTACACTACATTGTTTTACAGCACTGATATAACAGTGTTGAAGTTACTGACTTACTTCCTTGTAAAGAACAGTTTTGTTCACAAGATATAAACATTTGTTTGGCTTATTCTTTCAAATGTTATTTGTCAGAAAATGCTCACGAACCTGCAGATGTATTTAACCTCTCTAGAAGTGTTACCATTCTACAGCCACTGCCTGCTGGGTCCATAAGGACTAAATAATTATGCTGTTGCACTTGATCTGTCATGTTTGATGTTCATATTGATCACTGCTGCAGTAGCCTTAGAAATATGAGTTATATCCTGCCAAGGATATAACAGCTGGTCAGTTTCCAAAGCTTCAGGGCAGCTTTCATGCACCCAAACTGTCAGGCAGCTTGAGTTGAGCTGACTAAAAGACTAATTTGGGGGTGAAGCCATCCAAAGCTTTGCTGCTGAAGAGTACGCTCCTCTGAGGCTTTCAAGGAGCAACAGTCAGCTTGTGCTTTTCCTTTTTCCTTTTATGGACGGATAAGTTCCTTTTGGGAGGAAAAAAACTTCAATTTTCTTAATTTTCTTGATGCTTTATTACTTTCCTATTCAGGAAAGTTATTTTTAAAACTAGGAGTGTTGTGTTTTAACAGACTGCCTTAAGACTGTAATGTACTTTTAAATGGAACACTCATTTTTTTCTGTCAGTTTAAAAGTGGTGTAAAGTAACGGAAAATATTTTTTTTCTGTGGAGAAATAGTGTTTATTTTTCTTTTGTGAGGTTAGCATAGTGTTTTTAAAGTGTTTTTTACTGTGTTTTTCTGTCAAAAAAACTAATTTTGTGAACCAGCAGTGTTTACCAGCAATTGCTGCTTGTCTTCCCCATGAAAGAGGTATCATTTTTGTTCTGACCATGGAACAGACCACTGGTCCCATGGTCAGTCCTTCTTCCAGCCAAAAAATGAAAAATTAAACAAACAGTCTTTGCCATCACAGCAGGCTGGCAGTTAGACTCATCCACAAGTGGGTGGCTCTGCTGTGCCATTTTATGTACCTCAGACCACTCATCTGTTACCTCAGATCCCTCTGGTGTAGCACCTACAGCCACAATGGACCAGGGATTAGCCACATCTTATGTGCTGTTGGGGATCCCCTCAGTGGGCAAAGGAGAGTCTCTCTTGTCAGTCCTGGGAGAGGGAACAGGGAAGGTTTCCCTGTTGTATCAGAATGCTGTGACCATTCCTGGGGAAGCTGCTTCTGCCATTAGTAACACAGCTGGCCCCATTTTTCCTGTCAAAAAGAAACAGAAAACCAAGCATGTATCTAGTCCTCAACTTGCCTTTGATATGAGTAGTTTATTTGGTTTGGCTCAGGGTTTAATTCAGGCTATTGATCCATCTTGTAAAGTGGTTTCTGATAAAAAAGAGTGATTCCTCTTTTTCTGAAGAGACTCAAGAGTTTGAATGTGATCACTTATTGCAGGGATGGTTGCAGAATTTTTCCTCAGATTTCTGATTCAGAGGAGAGCTCAGTATCTAGTTCTCCCTCTGGGAGGGGGGGAGGGGTTCTCTTTCTTTGAGACTATTGCTAGAATGTGTCAGCCTTTTCAGTGGGAGAACACTGATGTTTCTCAGTCCCACAGAAAATACTGTCAGTTGCTACAGAAGGATTTTCCAGAACCTACACCCATTCCTCCTGTTCTGTCTGCTTTAGAGGGTGTGTGTGTTACTGCCTGCAATTTTCCTGATAATCAGCTAGCTGCCCCTAAAAAGGCAAATAAGATGTATAAAGTTCCTCAGTCATTTACATTTTTATACATTATTTCTAACCCTAACCCACTGCAGCTAAGGACTTAGTTAATTCCAGTCCTACTCTGTCTGATAAGGATGGAATGGGAAAAAAAGGGCAACATTGGTTTTCAGCATTTGAGCTATCAAGTCTCATGTGCTATAGCTTGTTCTGACAAATTGTGAAATTATGAGGGATGTTTTATCTGCAGTTTCTTCTTTTGCAGAAAAATCTGCTTTAAATAAGTTAATTTCTTCTATTGCACAGGTCACTGCTCATTGTTTACAGTGTGCTGATACTTCTCAGAAGGCTATGGCAACTGGTACTGTTTTGAAGAGGTTTGCATGGCTGCATCCTCAGAACCATACAGATAATGTTAAAATGAGATATTAAATTCTCCCTTAGATAGAAGTTTAGTGTTTGGCTCCTCTTCTGCAAAAGTGATCAAAACGTGTGATGAAAGGGGCAAGCTGATCTGGGTAATCTCTAAGATTTTCAGCCCTCCTTTTCCAAATTTTCCGATGGATTTTCTACCTCCTTATCTGATTTTGGCTAAAAATGGAATGAACAGACTCAACAAAATGTAAATAAATGGAAGCTCAAGAAGAAACCTCAAACCTCCTAAAACCAAAGACAGTTCAGCAAGTCTTAATGACTATCCAAGAGATGCTGTGACCCCTTCCAACCCAGGCACACTTTTTTCTTCTAGAAAGTCTGAATCTCCATTTTTTTCTTCGGCAACAGATTGTTTTAAAAATGGGCTCTGAAAATCATTCATCCAGATTACAGATGGCAGTAGGATGAATTTTCTCCTTTTCAGGGGGTCATTTCTCATCCTCCAGATCAGACTCTTTTGTTTCCACTGGTTCTCCATTCCATGCTGTCCCAAGGAGTGATAGAACCAGTTATTCCTTTCCAGGCGGGGAAGGGTTTTTATTCAGTGATGATCCCAGTGCCAAAGAAAGAAAATTCTTTGAGACCAATTCTGGATCTTTCTTTCCTAAACTTGATAGTTATAGGGCCCAAATTCAACATGTTGTCACTTCACAACCTGTTACCCCTTCTTCCTCTTTCAAATTTTTCTGGTAACACCAGACTTTAAAGAGGCTTATCATCACATCCCTAGACACCTAGACTTCAGATGTACCCTGATGGTTTTGTGTGTCTGGATTACATTATCAGTTCTCTGCCTTACCCTTTGGACTATTCATTGTACCAAGACTATCCACAAAATGTCCATCTCCTGTTAAAGCTCATTGCAGGCTACAGAGTATCCACATTTTTACATATTTAGACAACTTTTTTATCTTTGCAGTCTTTTTCAAAGTTTCAGGAATCTCTGTCTTGGGTCAGCGATCTCTTACACAAGTTTGGATTCCAGTAGGACATTCAAAAGCTGTTCTTGATTCCTTCACAGGATTATTTTCCTGGGATGTCAACTAGGCACCTAAGTTTAAAGAGCTTTTCTTCCACTGGAAAAAATAGATCTTTATTTAGATCTATTTCTAAGGTTTTCCACTCAGACTTTGGTCACTGTAAGGTAATACCTCAGATTTTCAGGTTTTATGGCATCTATGATTCTCATGATACCTATGGCAAGACTCCACATGAGCAGGACACAGTGGCATCTGAAATTTCTTAAGTCCCAAAATCAGCACCCTTTATCTTTTCAAATCCCAGTGCTGGGGTTTGTCAGAAGAAAAATGTTTTGGTGGAGACAGCAGATATCCTTAAATCCAGGTCTCCTCTTCTCCCTTCCTGCTCCAAAGCAGTCATTTACCACAGACACTTCAGACTTTGATTGGGAAGCAGTTTCATGAGGGATAAAAGTTCAAGGTGTGTGGGACGCCAAGGACAGATGCAAGCACATAAATATCAAGGAGATGCCTGCCCTGATCAAGACACTCAACTCTCTGAACATTCTTTGGTCCCTGGGACCTCTTCAGGTGGTTACAGACAATGCCACAATCATGTGGTATATCAACAAGCGAGGGGGGATTCCGGCTCATATTCGCTTTGCAGACTAGCCCTGCTAGCTTGGGATATAGCTTCACAGCACAAGCTCAATCTACAGGCATCCTACATTCAGAACAAAATTGTGTGGCAGATAAGTTGAAAAGGACTAGGGTAAACCCTCATGAATGGAAACTAGATCAAGTGGTCTTCCAAGCTTTGATCCATCTGTAGGGAATTCATCAAGCAGACCTCTCTGCCTCCTCTCTGAACAATCAACTGGCATGTTTCCACTCTAGGACTCCATGCAAAAAAGCCTGAAATACAAATACCTTTTCTTTTCTTTTCCTTGGACAGGAATGTTCCTGTATGTTTTTTCATGCTTTCCACTAATATCCAGGGTACTTCAGAAAAAATACCCCAAGAGCAATGTGGTGACTCTCTTCTGACCCAGGCAGCCATGGTTCTCTCTTCTTTTGGAAATGGTCAGGGGCAATTGCCACAAGCATCCTCCATAACTAACAACCTCTTAGTGCAAGAAATCTGGACAAATCTGATGTAATGGGGGGGGGGGGGCCTAAAAATAGGGATCCACTTTAAATATCACTTTTATGAACTTAGAAAGTTACTAGAATAACAGAATTTGTATCAGCATGCATTTTTTTGAAGGATATGAAGTCTGAAACTCAAATGCATGCCATTATTCAATGACTTTAATCCTTAGATCATCCCAGGGATTTGTCAAAAAAAATATGAGGAACAAACCAAAAATATGAGGCAAAAATCTGGGCAGTCTGTGAAAATCTGTACAGTTGAGAGGTAGCCTTCCTCCCAGACTGGATCTATGCACACAGGAACAGGGGTGTTTGATATACCCAAACATTTGAATGTATGCACACAAGAACAGGGGTGTTTGATACATCCTAACATTAATCGACTTCAGTTGACAGCCTGGATGATAAGGTTCTAATTCCTTTTAGGCGCCTGTTTACTGAGGACTTGCAGCAGGTACTAATGGAGGAAGGAAGCCTGCTTCTAGAAAATCATATATTAACAAATGGAAAAGGTTTTCTAGTTGGTGCCAACAATATAAACAGCACCCATTCAAGGCTAGCTGTTCTCTAGTTGTAGAATATTTTTCAGTTGCTGTCATATGGTCTTTTTTGTTCCTCTATGAAGGTTCATTTATTGGCCATGTCTGCCCATGGTTCTTCCTCTTTCAGTGCAGTCTCATCTTAGAATGTTCTTGAAAGGGGTTTTGCATAAGTGGCCTCCAAGAAAGCCGGTTTCCCCTCCTTAGGCTTTTAATTTTGTTTTAGAGAAGCTAACCCTTGCTCGCTTTGAACCAGCTAATCTGGCTGACTTGAGGTTCTTAACATGGAAAACCGTTTTACTGATTGCTCTGACCTCTGGAAGAAGGGCATCTTTGTTGTAAGCTCTTTTGGTAAGTCAACCCTATCTCATTTTCTTTAGGGACAGGGTTTCTTTGAGAACTAATCCATCTTTAATCCTAAAGTGGTATCAGAGTTCACTTTAAGCAAAACTTTTCATCTCCCTGTTTTCTTTCCTGAACCTAAAAATGAGGGGGAAAGGATATTCCATACCTTGGATATCCACAGACAGGTCAGGTACTGTCTTGACAGAAGTAAATCTTTCAGATCCTTAGATTAATTGTTCATTTCTTGTGATGGTAAGAAGGGTCAACCTGTGTCAAAACAGGCTATTTCAAAGTGATTGTCTAAGGCTATTACCTTTTGTTATACTCATAATAATATGGCCTGCGACTTAAATAGGACTTGGTGGGGGGACAGATTTATCTCCTAGCAACTGCCACATCTTTGGAACAGGCCACCAGTTCATGTGAAACAGAGCACCTCTGTGACACTGTTCAATAGGAGCCTGGATGAGTGGATGAGGCAGTGTAAATTCTTACCAGGGATAGCACCCACAATCCTCCTGGACATTGGCAGTCATCACTAAATGCAGTCTTGGGTATTGACTAGTACCTCTACGGTATTACATTGGGATGAAGCGGCTAGCCTTAAAATGACCTCTGAGCTGATAGCCTAGTAATCTCCTATGATCCTATGATTCTATAACAAAACTATTCTCAGCAGGGTCAAGGCCCACTCTACCAGGGCCTTGGCTTCATCTATGGCTTTTTGGAAAGATTTGGATTATAGACATATTCTAGAAGCTGCTGCTTGGTCCTCTGCACATAGTTTTACAAAACACTATAAGCTTGATTCCTTTTCTAAGTCTAGATGAGGCTTTACTAAAACAATTGTCCAGGTGTCCCATGACTCTTCTCCTTCCACCTCCCAAATCTAGTAAGCTAGAGTAATCTACCCATATAGCTCAGGCTACTGCAGCAGTGATCAATATGATGAACATAGTACAGTTGTGTAAGTTAAATTTATAGATGTTTGAATGATCACTGATGCAATAGCCACTCCCTCCCTCCATCCCCCTTATTTTTAGTGTGTTTTGTATGCTAGGGTGTGGACATTTGTTTTTTTGTTGTTACTAGCATGTTCCTTCAGGGCTCAGCCTCCCTCTATCTACTTGAGGAAAGCTCTGAAGAACTTCACTCCCAAACGTATCTTTTAGTCAGCTCAAGCCTGTGCATGAGGAAGCTGCCTGACAGCTTGTGAATGAGGAAGGTGCCCTGAAGCTTTGAAAGCTGGCCAGCTGTTACACCCTTGGTAGGGTATAACCCATACAGCTAAGGCTACTGCAGCAGTGATCATCCAAATATCTACAGTTATGGTAAGTTTAACTTGCACAACTGTACGTTATCAAGGTCTAAGCTTTTGAGTGGATTACTGTGCCTAGCTTTTCATTTCTACCAGAATACTGATACTGTTTTATGATATTTAATCTAAGCTGATTGGATGAAACCAACTGACATGACACGTTAAAGTATGTCTGAATTTGTTTTTCAAAATAGGCAGTGGGTGGTCCAGACAAATATTGCAGAATGCTGCTTTGACATAGGATTATTGCAGGTGGGGTATGGATGTGGTTGTATCATTAATAAATAATGAAAAATACAAAGACTAGATTTGAATCTAATGGATTTTTTGTTGTGAATACCCTTACTTGAGAGAAGATATTTGACAGTTTGTAACTGAAAGGTTCTTTGTGTTAATTTTCTGTAACTGAAAGGTTCTTTGTGTTAATTCTCTGTGTAATGTCCCAGTGAAGCAGGAATCAACAAACTGCTTTTAATGGATTCCTGTTTTAGCTGTGTTTAAATCATCGGATTAGTCTAAATCAGTGTTTTTGTTGTGTCTGACCTTACAGCATCTGGATAAAAAGTTGTACACATTTTAAGTCTTTACTGAGTAATTCTAGTAAATAACTGCACTGTTTTTGACTTTTAAGTGATCTGACTTTGAAAACTAAATCCTGGTTGTTCTTTTGTGTGAGAAACAGAAAAACAGATTGTGTTGCATAAGTTCTGAATTCTTCCAGTTGGGAAAAACAGTTTCATTTAATTGCTTTTGTTCTGTGAGGCCAAGACTTTTTACTTAAGTCTTCAACTTCTTCTTGTGCCAGTATCAGGCTCTCCAAAGAGAGGCTAAGTGGCTGAAATTAGAAAAAGGAAAGCCAAGTAACTGGAAATTCTCATTTCTTTTTAACTTGTTGTATCTATTTCAAAAATAATTTTAACAGTCTGTATATGTCTTAGCTGTTTTTTTTTCTTGTTTTCTGCCTTAAGTTAATAGTTTACATAAGCTAGCATCATGGCATAGAGGGATGAAGCCCAAACTATGGCCAAATAATCCATGTTTAATTAGCATTTTGAGCATTTAAGATGCTGACAAGGATGGATGGGCAGGGAGGGAGGGTGTTTGCCAGTGATGCTCCCTGAGGGGAGGTGTGGTCTAATGGGGGTGGGGGTAGCCACTGGAAGAAGGTTAGCAATTGCAGGGGAAGGAGTGGGGAATGGATTAGTCATAAAGAAAAATCCTCCCGAATGTAAGTAGTAAGCCAGACTACCTGGACATTTTTAAACTGAGTGCCAGTCCTAGCCTTAAAAATGGAGAAAATCTGCGGGGGTTAGTAAGGTGGCTGGTTTGACACAGCAATGGATGTAGACCACCAGACAAATTGCTGAAAAAGGATTTGGGGAGGGGACAAAAGAGTTAATCATTTTAGCTGTTTTTAAATTACTGAGTTATTCTAAATCAGAGTTTTTGTTGTCTCCAATCCTACAGCATGTGGATAAAGTGTGGTAAGTCTTTTAAGCCTTTATTCAGTAATTCTAGCTAATATTTGCACGGTCTTTGCTATCTAAGTGATCTGAATGTGAAAATGAAATCTTACTGGTCCTTTTGTGAAAGAACCAGAGAACCAGATTCAGTTGCATAAGTTCTGATTGCTCCCAGTTGGGAGCAGGGTTTAAGTTGATTGCTTTGGCTCTCTGAGATCAAACACGTTTTAGTTAAGTCTTCAACTTCTGTTTGTGCCAATATCAGGCTATCCATTGAGAGGCTAAGTGGCTGAAACTTCCACCCTTCTCCTTGTTGTGTTCTTAACCCCAGTGTCTCTCTTGTTGTCTGCCCCTTATGTTAAATTGACCATAAAACTCTTTCCCTCTCTACTTTCATTGATTGTTGTCATTACTTAAAAAAGACATTATTTTGTGAAGTCACTCCGTTTTAGCTATTTAAATACTTTTTTATCCCTTTGCTTTCTGTAAACATCATCAACCATTTCTATAGCCAGCTTGGTTGAAATAGGCATTCTAAGGCAATTTAGCTATTGTCTCATGTTTACAAACATCTTCTACTTAAACAAACTGACACAGAATGTAAGAGATGTAGTTATATAATATTATTGGAGGCAAAACTCTCACATGTAGCCACTACAAATAATAATCAGGTTATTGGTACCAAACATCATCACAATAAACCAATGACACTCAGCTCAGACCAAACACATAGACCTACATATGCTTAAACATAACCTAAGTAAACCACAAAGGTCTACTAAATGCAACCTAAGAAGCAAGGCGTTTATATCACGTTATCGAAAGATGAAAATAGCGAACGCTATTTCATCGGTCCCAAAACATCTAAACATGAAAATATCGAACATTCAGAACAGTGAATTTTTTCCCATGGAAAATATTCTCTGCTCCGAAACACATACACACAGCACAAGCACATCAAACATACAGCAACCACACACATACACTTAAATTCCTACATCTAACGCTACACTAAACTAAACATACACTACTATCTACCCACTTACCTTAACCCAAACCCTTACCCTAAGGTCTGTCCCTATTGCACACTCACCTAACCCGCGCCCTAACCCTAACTCACTTAAACCACCCCTAACCCTAAAGTCAGTCACTTTCGCACACACGCCTAACCCACACCCTAACCCTAACTCACTTAACCCGCCCCTAACCCTAACGTACAAACAATCGCACACTTACCTGAACCCAACCCATAACATTCCATCACAGCGCTAAGAATAGCGAAGCCACAGAAACGGCCAACTGAATTCTTTCCCGAGGAAAAAAATTGCTGTTCTGCAGCTTCACTATTCTTAGCGTTCACTGAATAGTGTTCGATATCAGAACATTTGAAGTTTTAGTACTTCGATATTCTGATATAGACCCGAAGCAAGTACCTTAAGAAACTTTGCAAACCTACAACACAGCAACACCATGGAAAATACACCCAAAAGTCACATTCTCTCAAGTCAAAGCCTATAATGCAAATTTCCACACAATCCAATATCCTATTTTTTTTTAGGTGACTTCAAAGTCAGACACATCGATGTGCCTCTCAGCAAGCAGTGCAGGAGTAGGTCACAGTAAGTTGCTTATCATGTTCCAGCATTTGTCACATTACACATACTCTAAAGTCTTTGCACCTCAAGTACACCCATGACACAGTCATAATGCAGGTGAATGTAAATGAATTGAGACATATCTCCCAGAATATATGAAGAAAGAAATGACAGAGCTGTTAGAATATGTGTACGAGGTAGGTATGAGCCTCTCTCTGAGCAGCATTCTACCATCACCAAGTATGATGCCACAATTCAAACAAAAATGTATAGACTTCAACATCTGGCTTAGCTTCTGGTGTCTTTTGAAGGGGGTATAATATATATCAGCTTGGGAGGGATGGTAGACAGACCTAACTGCTTTGCTGAGGATGGCCTGCAACTGTCCCCCCAAGGCTTTCATATATTGGCAAAATCTTGTCCACCCCTATAGTGCCTTTTTTAGATATCAGTCTCCTAGAGCTTCCAACATAATAAAACAATCCAGATAACATTAAGGTATTGCTGCTCAATCTCAAGAGACTTAACAAAAAACTTCATTCTTTGCAAGCATTTCTTACGTTGGAACACATTGATGTATGCATTGTTACAGAGACTTGATTCAAGATGGGTAAGGGTGCTCTATCAGTGCAGGGTTTCAATGCCTACCACACATTTAGACTCACCGTACTAGATGAAGGCACTAAAGACAGAGGTGTCTCCATATTCTTAAAAAAAAATTCACTTTCACACTCATTAGACAAGTTAATGACCTGGAACTTTTCCACATCCGACTTTCTTATAAAAAATCCTTATCATATCACGGCTAATTATAGGACTCCTCTATGTCCCCCTCAACCCATACCTCCTACTTAACTAGTATGGAATCCCGCATTAATGCAAAGAACATTTTCCTAGGGGACTTCAACTATCTCTCCAGCAACTGCAAGAATTACACATTTTCAAATGTACACCCAGAAATGTCTGGCTCTCATCAAAGCATACTCTCTGGACCAGTTAGTCCACACTCCAAACAGTGGTGATAAAATCCTGGACTCGGTCCATAGCAGTATGGGACAACTACTTCCCTGGTTAAATTGGACAATAGATCAGTCACTTTCACCATAACACTGAAGCTGGAAGCTTATTCCAATATTTTGGTATTCAGTGGTTATGCTAAGACTAATCTACTAAAACTGAATGAGGACCTGCCTAAGTTCAAAATCCCATTCCAACTTGATGACTCACTTCTTATGCAGAATCCTTTACTGTCAAATTGTATGCACATGTAAATAACTGTATAGAATCAATCACTCCTCAAAGTAAATGCAATGCCTAACTTAAAACAAACTTGTATGGTGGAACCCAAAGCATAAACAGTTTCTATAATAAAAGGAAAAAATAATTGCAGGCATAAAATATGTTTAACTCTCATGATTTCAAAATCCCTCTTGCTATTCCAGAGTTTGATCAAATCAACCAAAACCAGATATGAGGTAAAAATAGCCACCTAGGTTATGGTAAACTACAAAGTCTTCTTTAAATATCTCAGAAACCTCAGAAATAATTCTTAGCAATGCTCTGAGCTAAAAGTAAATGACATCACAAACTCAGGCACAGAGGACATAGCCAATGCACTGGCAAACATGTTTGTCTCAAACTTTATCAACCTCTCCCCTCCTAGATTCCTAGAGTATATACCAGTATATAAAATCCCCCCCTCAAAAAAATCTCCCTAGAGCAAGTCCTCAGGGTACTATACAAGGCCAACAGCACTACTTCTGCGGGACTGGATAACATAACAGGCTGCCTACTGGCCAGCCTGAAACAGGACATGTCAGATCCCTTACAGAGACTATTCAGTATCAGCCACCAAACTGGCTTTATACCGACAAATGGAGGACAGCAACAGTCATCCCACTGCATAAAGGTGTGGTGTCAATGAACCATGGTATTATAGACCTATACACCTGACCGGGACATAGCTAAGCTAACATTCTCAATCCAAGCCAGTTCAGATTCATTAAGAGTAGATCCTGTCTACTTAACCCAGACATATAATCAAAGTGGAAAAGACTACAGCAAACTGTGTCCGATACTAATATCTAATAAAACAAAAAAACGAACAACAGCAGTGTTTCACTAATTTAATATAAAACAACAAACAGTACAAAGCTTTTGGTTTACCTCTTCATCAGTGTATAAAATTACATTCAGCCCAAATTCTTTAAATTTAAAACATATAACACAGCCAACTAATCATGAATAAAAAACAATAAAAGCAATTAATTAATTAATGCAGCATAATTTGTTTTCTTTGTAAAACAGGTTTTAGGCTTACTGCCCCATTCAAACCAGGGGATTTCTCTGCATTTAACTCTAGAATCCATTTTAGCTCAATGTTTTCTAATTTATTATTTATATCCCCTCCTCTTACATTCCTGCTCACTATTTTAATTACCGTGAACTTAAATTTGGGATGCAGGAAACATGCTTGTTTGAAAGCAGCAAGCAGAAGAACTCTCCGGGAAGACTAGTAAATAAACAAAAGGAGGATTTTTCCAAGTTTTTCAAAATGGTAACAGTTTGGTTACTGGAAAGGATAGAGAAGAAATCCAGATCTACCTCTTGAGGCAGAACAGGACAGCATACACAACCCCAGAAATGGAAAAACGAGAGCCTACAGGGATGGAACAAGCAAGGACGATCCAAATAGGTACTGTTTTGGGAAATGTTGTAAATTTGTCTGGTTGTTTATTAACAACGGATGATATAAGTGTTCTAACAAAAGGTCTGCAATTTATACCAAGTGGAGGGTATAAATCCGATGCACTGATTAACTTAAAACTCTTTTCGAGAAATCTGAATTTGGAATATGTAAAGTCATGTAAAAGAACCAGTACCTTTATCCCATATAGTACACCCATTGTAACAGCATTTCACGATTTGTGTGAAAGAGAGCTTATAGTAATATATAACAACAGACCACGTAAGTTTTATAGTCTGTCTAAGAATGAACAACTAGCATTGAGGAAGTCAGAATCAGAACAAAGTATAATTATTAAGCAAGCAGATAAGGGAGTGGTGATTGTTACATTCAATAGAGATGACTATATGAAATACATGCAGATTTATTTGAATGATGATAAAATGTTTACTAGGATTGATCTTAATTTTGTAAAAAAATGTATTAGTAATATAAATCTAACAGTATATGAGATGCAATTACACAATGAGATCAACCTGGCATTATTTAATTTATACACTGTGCCTTGTCCAATAATACCTTTTATATATGGGCTTCCAAAATTACATAAGTCTGTGACAACCCCCCCCCCCCCCCGAGACCTATAGTCTCTGGGAGGGGTTGGATAACAGAACCATTGTCTATATGCATACAAAGTATTTTGAGTAAATATCTGCACAAATGCAATAGTTATTTAAAGTACTCTGCTGATTTTTTGAGACAATTAGCTACTTGGTTTAGAAAATATCAAAGTACTGATTTTTAGTTTGTGCGCTTAGATATAAACTCTTTGTTCACAGTGATTCCTAATCAATACAGCGTAGAAGCAATACATGAATTTTTAAACATGGAAACTGAGGTACCACATACTAAAATAGAAAATATTTGTTATATAATTGAAATTATTTTGAATAACAATTTTTTTTATTTGATGAGAAACCTTATCTACAATTATCAGGGGTGGCCATGGGTACGCCCATGGCCAACACCTATACAAATTTGGTACTAAGTTATTTGAAGAATCAATACCTCTATAATGATGTTGGGTTTGCTAATTCGAATGTACTCTTTTATAAACATTTTGTAGATGACTGCTTTCTACTTTGGAAATGTGATGAAATAGAATTAAGGAATTATATGAATTTTTTGAATGGTTGTACAGAGTTTCTACACTTTACAATGGAACACTCCTTGAATAGTATTAATTACTTGGACATGAAAACAGAGAAAAAAGATGGCGCTATTAAAACAAGTGTCCATAAAAAAGATGTCCAAGCCAAGAGATATACACATAAAACTAGTATGCATGCCCCCCATGTGTTCAAAGGGATACTAAAAAGCCATTTTTGTAGAGTACGTCCATTAAATACCAATGATGAAAGTAACAAATTACAGAAGGATGACATGGCTGTAGAATTCATTGAGAGGGGATATGCATTGAACATGATACAAATAATAGCAGATAAAGGATAGGGATAGTATAACAGCCCCTTATTTTAGATTGACAGGTGGTAACTTCTTTAGAAAGCAATGGTCATAAAACCTCAAAACTAAGATACATACTTTTGTATAATAATAGGACGCAGGATGTAGAAAGGGCAATCAAAAAATATTGGAATATTCTACTAACATCACTAGAAATTAAAGAGATAGTGGATGAAACTCCCAGATTTACTTATAGAAATGAAAGAATCTCAAAAGTAGATTGTGCTACAAGGAATTACTATTGAATAAACCTAAGAAAATGAGGAAAGGTGCCTTCCCATGTCTTAATTGTAGCTGCTGTAAAGATATAATTAACGTCTCCATTTTCATACATCCTATTAGTAATAGGAATTATGTATTTGATGAATTGGTTTACTTCTCTACATTAAATATGGTATATCTGGCAACTTGTGTTGCCTGTTCAGCATTTTATCTAGGTAAAAGTACAAGAGCTTGAAAGAACGTATTATTGAACATAAATCTCCCATTAGGAGACAGATAGAGACAAATGCCTTAGCAAAACATGTTATTAATGAAGGTGATACACATACATTTAAGTTCAGAGTAATTCAAATAGTGAGTAGGAATATAAGAGGAGGGGATATAAATAAATTAGAAAACATTGAACTAAAATGGATTCTAGAGTTAAATGCAGAAAAATCCCCTGGTTTGAATGGGGCAGTAAGCTTAAAATCTGTTTTACAAAGGAAACAAATGATGTTGCATTAATTAATTAATTAATTAATTAATTAATTAATTAATTATTAATTAATTGCTTTTATTGTTTTTTATTCATGATTGGTTGGCTGTGTCATGTGTTTTATATTTAAAGAATTTGGGCTGAATGTAATTTTATACACTAATGAAGGGGTAACCCAAAAGCTTTGTACTGTTTGTTGTTTTATATTAAATTAGTGATACGCTTCTGTTGTTCGTTTTTTTGTTTTCTTAACCCAGACAACTTCTTTACTAAGGGTACTATAAAACAAGGCAAATCATTACACATTATACATCTTGTCTCCACAGAGGTGTTCAACACCAACCCACACTTGGGTATCATAGAAAAACTCTCCCAGCTAAATTGAAATTGTTATGTAACTTATTGGATAGCAAAGTGACTCACAAAAGGAACCGAGGAAATTAGGCCGGTCAGCTCTACCTCCTCTAAAAGACCTGTCACTAATGGTGCACCCCAGGGTTCAGTCCTGGATTCACTCATCTTTGACATTTACTTCTCAGAAATCAAAGCAAATGTTAAGTGTTTATGACTTGCCAAATTTGTAGACCACAATGCTTTCTCACTAAAACAATCAAGGACCTAAATCATAAAAACTATGCAGACCATCTCAATGCTTTGTCTCTCATCTCAGTATCATACAGGCCTCTGTGTTACATATAGAGCCTTAACAGACCCTCTTCTTTCTTACTAATTGCACATTTGCAAGTCCAGTGGTAGATTGAGCACCTGCTCAAGAGATCACATTCTCATCCTTAAACAGGACATATTGCATGGATAGGTAGGTATGTATCACAGAGAATATTACTTCTATGGAATTGTCTTCCACTCCGTATAAGGTAAAGCAGAAGCATACCTGGCCCAACCATAGCCCTGTCCCAGAATAACAACTAGCACCCCACCCCCTCAACTCTTCAAGTGAAGAGAAAAAAAAAAAAAGCCTGTGGCAAAACTTTGCAGGATACTTGTTGCAGACAATTCCAAGCCAACCTACACCTTCAAACTCTTCAAGAGAAGAGCAAAAAAAAAAAAAAAAAAAGTCCATTTCTTCTACTGGCACACCAAACAGGCAGCGAGATTAATGACACCCCCCCAACTCAAAAAATTGCTCTTTTAAACTGAAACAAAGTGCTTGCTACAAATGTAGCAAACGTTGCTACAGTTTATATCCTGCCTGCATTCAGCACTGCAGGCTGCAGATTTCTCTTTCAAAAAAAAAAATCTTTTTTCTTTTAAACTGTAGCAAACTGCTTGCTACAAATGTAGCAATCATTTTCTCTAGTTTATTCTTGCCAACATGAAGTATTAATGCACTCCGGTTTTAGTTAAAAAAAAAAAAAAAAAGATTTTCTTTTACTTTTAAACTGTAGCAAACTATTTGCTATAATTTAGCTACAATATAGCAAGTAACTGTACAGTTTAGACCACACATGGAGTGCAACAGCACTCAGGTATGACTACAAATGTAATACTAGCTTTTACAAGCACTTTGCTCCCAGGATAGTTACTCCTCTCACTCTGCTGTATACTATATTATTCCAGCAAAGATCTTACTCTGTTCAATTGTAATTTGGATGAATCAATGGGAAACCACAAATGTGTCCCTAGTTTAGCATCCATGTTCCTCGTGGATAGGGGCAACAATAAAATGTTCCAATATATCCTTGGGTTACTCATACACAAAACATAAGGACCTAAAAGCTTCCTTGTAAGGCTAGGCTTCTTAAGATCCTCACAGATTAATAGCCTAATAAGTACATAGGAGCCTTTCAAACTATGAACCCATATTCTTTAAAAATAGTGCTGTTTAATAGAGAAACATCTCAAGGGGGTAAGGAAGGACCATTGCATACCTCCCAACCCTACTATTAACTTCTTCCTGGCCCTTTTTTGACATTTTATTAAACCTGCCTGGCCTTTAAATCAGTCACTTTCTCTGCCATTATGTCCTTGTTTAGCAAAGTTATGCACTAGAACTCACTGCTTTATCGTGATTACTTCATTATCAGAGCCTGTGGCAGTGCCCACCCCCAACACACACAGAGTCTCCATTATGTCTTCTTTTTTGTGTTCAGGAGACATTTATTTAATCTGTTATAAACACATCTCTGTGCAGTTTCTTAATGCAGTCTTTCATTCTACCATCTCAGTATCTTTGGGCTATGATACCTAAGTCTCTGTCATGGTTGATTCACACCTCCATAATTATGTCTGTCCTTCTCTGTGTCTTTGTTCCTGCAGAACTAGTACCTGGAAGGATGACACACATATCCCATTCTTCAATATTCCACCAATTTTACAGTCCTGCTCCTTCCCTGCTTCTGTGTCAACACTGTTTTTATAGCTAAAGAGCATTACCTAGACATGAATCCTCTCCCCTCTTAGCACTATCCAAGGCATATTTTCTAAAACCTATTTTTGAAATTGTTTCTCATTTCATCACAGGCAGAATTTGTGTCTTTGTTAGAGAAACAACCTGAGCAGATCACCCATTGTTCCAAACATTTCCACTATGAGTGGATGAAAGAAACGTACCAAGTTTAGGAATCCCTGAACTTTATTCACTGAAAATATCTTGGCAAAAAACACTTTTTAAGTGTTTTTGCAATGGGGGACAAGCCTCCACCACATCCTAAACTTATATATACCAACTCTAAAAAGTTGGAAATTATCCCAGAAGGGCAACACTGCAGCCACAACTCATCAATAGTGATTTTATATGGAGGAATTCTAATTGTCAGTGAGTTTCATAGATTAGTACTAGGCTAACTGTCCTTATGGGACATTTTAAGCCTAGCCAATTACTCTATGTGAGAATCAAACCCTGCACCTTGTGTTTGTAAGGTAAATATCTTAACCATTATGCCAACCTCTCAACCTTTGAGTTGGACCTCCAACAGTTGCAACTTGAACAATTAATCTTTGTCCACCAGTAGGTTACCTGTTCCAAACAGCGTTTCCACCCATAGAAAATTCCATCACTAAATCAATTAATAGTTTTCATCATTACTGCTGTGGCTGTGTTCCATCAGGATACAGGAAGACATCTAAGAGGCTAGAAACCAATCCGTCTGCTTACATATAGTAGCTAACTCTATGAGTTGCCATAGTACATTCAATGTTCCCGATCATATTGTTCATTCTTATTTGAATGAATATGTGGGAATTTTGACTTGTTTTACTCATCTTAACATTGTCTTTTTCCTTGTGCAATATTAAATTCAGCATTGCTTCTGCCCAGATTGTACTGTACCTCTCACTGGTAATGCTTAAACTTAATTCCCTTTGATACATTCTTGTAGATTAAGGACACCCCCACCAACTAGCATTCTTTCATTGTCATCATCATTACAACTGCAAGACCATTTTTGCTAATTATTCTGCTTCAGTTTTGTAAAGGCTCCAGATTAACAAAAGCTCATTGTTCCCAGGTCTTCCTTCTGAAGCCTGCCCTTGTTTTGCATGTCCCATTTCCTACACTCCCTTGGCCTTTATATGTTCTCCACGGTCATGACGTTGACCTCATATCATGTGCCCAATCTTACTCCCCATACTTTTATGCCAGGCCAGCCATGTGAAAACCCCACATTAACACATACATTCAATATCATGGCCACTCCATATATAAAAAAAAATAAAAAAAAAAATGACATAGACACATTCACATTAAAATTTATTATAAAACATATACCAATGTAAAGTTTTCAGGTTAAACCCTTCTTCAGTGCTCAACTTATTAATTTAAAATCAATTATTTATATCAAACATCATTTAATTATATGACACATCCATCCAATAGAAACATACAAACAATTAATTATACTTCGGATTTATGCTCAATGATATATGTAGGAGTAGGAGTATTCAGATGTATGCTTTAGCTAAGCATATTATGGACATCGACTCTACACATTTTTTTACATTTAGAGTTATCGATGTAATAAATAACAGTATTAGAGGGGATGATATGAATAACTTTTTAGAGCTGTGTAAATATAATTGGATATCAAGGCTTGAGGCTGGTGTTCTTCCTGGTTTGAACAAAACAATTAGTATTACGCCTGTCTTAATTACAAAAGAGATGCAGTAGAATTAATTGTTCGTATGTTTCTATTAGATGGCTGTGTCATATGATTAAATGATGTTTGATATAAATAATTGATTTTAAATTGATAAGTTCAGCACTGATGAAGGTTTTATCCTGAAAGCTTTGCATTGATATATGTTTTATAATAAATTTTAATGTGAACGTGTCTGTATTGTTTTCTTATTATTGTTGATACTGCTTTCTGGTATAGTTTACCATATTACCATCCATTTGTGTGACACTCCATATATGACATCCTATTTCTGGCCTGACTTCCTGTCACTGACTTTTCTGGCCTCAGCATTCTTCTTATCTTCTACCCCTAGCTTTGCTGGTCAGCTTGAGATCGACAAGTTTGTGATCTCCTGGATCATGGCCATTATTTTTATGCAACAGCAACAGTTGGCCAACTGGAAAGCATCATCTCCCTCCTTCCAGGTTGGACAAGCCAGTGTAGTCCACTCACCCCCACCCTCCATTGCGTAACACTTCCAACACCCAATCCACTATTCAATCTTTAGTCATCTGGATCATCATCAGGGTTTATCCTTCTACACTACAGAGCTAGACATTTGCTAGCGTTGTTGTTCCATTCAGAATTCAGTTTTTACCTGGCCTCTTCCATAGCTACCTCCACTTCATCCTACTTTACAGTAGCCCCAGCATAAATGCAGTCTTCTAGTCTCCTCCACTTGTCAACCATTTCTACAGTCATATTGTAGCCTATTCTATCTTCTGACTTCCTTCTACTTGGGCCGAGCAGGTGTCTGTACATCTAAAATTCTTCAATCCAGCAATGATTCTAGAGTTGCTCTGCTGTCCAGCATTACCTAAACAATATCAGTCTCCTTTTCACGCATCTTCTCATAACCGTTACTCACAAATTTCCACAGGTCCTGGACTGCGTGATGCTCATATGCTCATGTGTTGTAGACACACTCAAAAACCTGTCATTGGACAACCATACTATACAGTGGTTCCAATCATACCTACATAACAGGCAACAGGCTGTACTATGGAAAAATACTTTATCTTCCCACGTCCCAGTCACTCTAGGGGTCCCGCAAGTATCTATATTAGGCCCATTACTCTTCCCCATCTTTACAAATGACCTTCATTCTGTAATTCCTCAAGCTGACTGTATCCAATACGCTGACGACTCCACACTCATATGCGCTGCTGCTTCTCAATCAGAACTTCAGTCACTAACCCAAATGACCTTTAGTACAGTTGAAAACTGGCTCCTACAAAGACGTCTTATCCTTAACCCCAAAAAAACAAAAATGTTACTATTTACCCCCACCTGCAGAACCTCCCCACTTAACTTTACTATTACTTCAAATGATAGAACTATAATATCTCCTGAACCAACCACCAAACTACTCGGGGTACTAATAGATAACAACTTGTCCTTTGAACCTC
Source organism: Protopterus annectens (assembly GCF_019279795.1). NCBI lineage: Eukaryota > Metazoa > Chordata > Ceratodontiformes > Protopteridae > Protopterus > Protopterus annectens. The sequence continues at coordinate 994,513,061 of NC_056731.1, read as the reverse complement.
ACATTAATAACACCATAAAAATAGTAAACAAGAAACTAGGTTCCCTCTATAGAATAAAACCCTTTCTTACACCTCCAGCCAGGGTTACTATTGCTCGTACCCACCTCATCTCTACCTTGCTCTATGCCTCCCCTGTCTATACCAAAATATGTAGAAGTAATTTGAGTAAACTTACATCCTCCTACAACAATATTGCCAGATTTGCAGCTGGGTCCTCCTATAGAACTCATCACTGTATCAATCTGAATCAGTTAGGATGGTTAGAGCTGCCAAATTTAATACTTTTCAATCAATTAATAGTAGCCCATAAGATCCTGTATTTACCTCAAAATACACCCATACTTACATCCCTAGTCATCCCCTATAATAACCTCAAGACCTTACGCTCAGCTAATAACCTACTTGTACAAATATCAAAATCCAACAACTTAGCTGGTGACACCTTGTTCTCCAATACAGTAGGTAAAGCCTGGAACATCCTCCCAAGCCCGCTAACCTCAATATCCTCTGTCAGCTTATTTAAAAGCAAGCTTAAACCCTACCTCAAATCACACTGGCTATGCCCCTGTGTTAACCCAGACTAAGTACCTAACTACTAGACTCCCACAATTCCTAGTCTCCCATGATCATGATCTTGTGTTGTCTCACTAATTTTTAGTGAGCTTAACCTTCCTTAGGATTTTTTCTCATGTAAATAAGTATATACTGTGGAATGATCAAACACCTTCATATAGTATCACAACCTATGTGTTAAATAACACTAGAAATCCATCCTTGTTTGCTGTTCTTCTATACTCTATCTATTGATCTCTAGTGTTTTTCTTTCTTAGGTTTTTGTGAGACCTTAGTATCTATTATCATAAATTACTAGGTGTATCTAATTTTGTAATATGTTATAAAGATTTGTACTACATCATTTCTAATGCAAATGTATTAGTCTTATTCATCTATTCTTAGATAAATTTTTCCTTTTTCCTACTGAAATATAAAATATATAATCTTAGTCTTGTACTATAATTGTTAAAACTTATGTACCGAATTATACTGTTATTGTCTTTGTCTTGACCTTTTATGTTGTTGTAATTTGTGGAGCTTTTCTCCCCGGGCCTCCCCTGAAAATGGACATATATCCAGCTGGACTAGCCCGGTCAACAAATGTAAAATAAAAATAAAATAAAATAAATAAAATAAATGCTGTCAGTTCCTTTACTATTCAGGCTCTTCTTTATCTTCTCATTTTCTTCAGATGCATCATATCAGCCTCCCTTAAGCTTGGCTTGTTTCCAGCTCCTAGAAGCTGTCTGTATTTAAAATGTCCTACAGCACATGCTAGTACCTCCCTGCAGCACTCCTCAAATCAATCTTCACACTTATACAGGCGATTCCCCAAAGACAAGGGTGTAGCCAGGCATACTCTTTGTAATCTAAAGAGAACACTTTTTTTGTACGTTAGAAATATTGAGGCTTTATCAAGCCATATTATGTCTATAACTATCTAGGTTAATGCTTCTAAGCTACTCAAAGACAGCCCTATTTAAGTTCTTCTTCTTCTTTTACCTGTTTCTACCAGTCTAGTATGTTTTAATATGATGAGAAATGCTCTAATTTCTTAAATCCTTCATTTTACAGGATCTTATAGATAGTTGTTTTGGAGTTTTGTAAGTATTTCTCTTGGAAAGTGACAGTTGATGAAGTGAAAAATGGTGCTTAGTACATCACTGAATAACAAAGTCTGTGTCATATTGCACACCTATATAACATGGTTATACAGCAGTACTGTTGTAGAAAAAAGTCTAGATTTTGAAAGCCAGGGCATAGAGGGTGAAGCCAGGCCATGACTGAGGTTTGATTAGTATCCTGCCACTGAAGATGCCAGACAGAGAGCTGGAAGAGGGTTGGCAAAAGGTTAAGGTTTTTATCTCACAGACAAAATGCATACGGTTTGATTCTTATCTTTGAAGGAAAATTGGTTAGGCATAAAATGGCCTAGCCTAGTATTTGCTTATGATCATTCTGTAGCATTGGTGGTATAATGACGAACATAGCTGCCTTACTAGCAGTTGACCAGGGTTCATTTCCTGGCTAATGCAAGAAGTATGTACATTTAGATACCTGCCTCAATGCTGCTGCAGAGAAACAAAAATGTGATGTTTATTTGGATGGGGTTTGGCATAATGGTTAAAGTGTTTACCTTAAAAACTCAAGGTGTAGGGTTTGATTCTCAAATAGGATAACTGGCTAGGTATAAATGGTCCACAAGGTTAGTTAGCCTAGCACTGACCTATGAAGATATGAAACTATGAAGAGTGAAGAGTGAAGGGTTGTTACCCACTTGTCTCTCCCCAGGGAAGGGAGGGGTTGTGAGCACTCCAGGAACTAAAAGAGAAGTGGGATTTCCCCAGTGGAGACCAGGGAAACCACTTTCCTTGGTACAGAACTGGGGCAAGATGTTTTTTGGCAACATTGGTTGTGGAAGTTAGGGTGAACCAGTGTGCACTTAACCCATTGCATGACTGCCTTCCACTTCTTAGTTGTGGAAGTTAGGGTGAACCAGTGTGCACTTAACCCATTGCATGACTGCCTTCCACTTCTTAGTCATGTGTGTACAGGGGATAGGGCAACATAAAAAGAAACATCACTCAAAGCACCCCTGTTTGTTTTCTAAATGAGGCCCCTTATGTTCGACTTTAGCCCTGGTAATGGAGAACAAATGGGCCAATTGGACAAGAGAGGGCTGATGACCAATCAAAAGTGGAAATAAAGTGCGTAAGAAAAACTTGAATTTTATTAATGCTTATGTGGCTCGCTATATGAGACAGTTTCTGTCTGGTCCCTTGGTAGTGCAGCATGTTATAGCCCACAATTTATATGAATAATATTTTTAAAGAATAAAATATATGTTTAAAGACTGAAGAAGAAGACCGAAGAAAGAATGCACCTTGCTTACAACCATTTTAATTTTTACTTTATTCATTAACTAACTGGAAAACCCACTAGACACAAGCCCCTGTTCAGGTGTGACCCTAAATCAACATCTGGTGGAGTGACACTGAAGGTAAATGGAAACTGAAGGAATCAAACCCAGTAGTATAGGATGAAGTTCATAAGCAGCTTCTAGCTTTAATCCTCTGTGGAGTCTGTGCTAAACTGCAAGATAACATAATATGAAAACAATAGGATTAATTCAAGATTAAGGCCTATGTATAACTCCTTTCCTGTGGAATTTTTGCAATATGCAGTATTTGCTGACAGTTTTGGCTGTATAAATTTGCATACAGAACATTGCATCATATCTTTCGATATTTATAAATATGGTATTGTTGACATTGAATAGAATAGCAATATACATATACATACAATAGTTTGGTATTACACACAACAGTTGACCAATATGCATGATGACATTTTAAATTGCTTTGAGTATACCTGAAATTCCATAGGATAAAAATCAATGTAATAAATGTATGAATACATGGCTTGATGTCCTGGGTTCAAGACTGGACTGAGGTTGCTAGTGAAGGTCAGCTAGGTAAAATTCCTGGTAATCTATTTCTTTTTCTCTGCCATTAAAACTCTGCATATAGTTACAATGCCTATATAACTGCCATGGATTGGTGATGACTCAACTGTACTACACACACACACACACACACACACACACACACACACACACACACACATACACATACACACACACGTGCCATTACACACACACACACTAACACATACACACACACACACACACACATACACACTCACTATATACTACACAAAGTCAACTGACAATATTATTTTGCTCCTCAAAATCAAAAGCAGTCTGCTTCAATTCCAGAAAATCATTTCAGAGACAATTAATTATCCATTTGTTAATCTTGTCATTTGAATACAAACACTTCCTTAAATGCATTTGCCATCTGCTGCAAATACAAAGCATAATTATATGTAAGTGTGTTTTAATTTAATGAAAGTGTATCTGCTATGCATTGTACAAAATAACATTTTATCTGTCTAATGTCAGTTAGCAGCATGATTATCTGAAGCTTCAGTGCTTATAAATGTCATATAAAACTAATGACTGTGTGTATCATCTAATGTTTCTTACCTCATTTATTTAGCTGCTAACTGATTAATACTTTAAAACAAGCATCGCACTTGACTGGCACATTTTTTACAGCTGCAACAGCAGTGAATATTCTAAAATGATGCTATATCTGTACTTATTTTGTATTGCCATACTGACATTTGTGCCTACTTCTTTTATGAGCCTTTCAGAGAGAGCCCTGTTTTTTTTCTGCCCACTAGCCTTTGTTAATTAAATGTACCCATGATCCAGTGGCTTCAGCTAAGCTATTGTCTAACAGTCACTCAGCATGAATATTCTTTAGTCTATCTACAGTTATTCATCTGAAGAAAGTGACTTTAATTAAGACATTACTGAGCAAGAAAACTAGTTTTAAAGCATTACAGACATACTACTGGGTTACTGCTATGTAACAACTAAAATTACAAATAATTAAGAAATAAATGATAGTGCTAGTTATTAGGGATATAGTTTCCAAAACAGAATTAGTAATGCATATGATTAATAAATGGCTTCTACTCTAGGGCATAACTGACATTTTGCTTCTTTTCCAGCACTGTGACAGGATTGATGCCTAAAGATCTGTGCATCTATCTGCACAGACAAATGTATCCTCTGGCATTTGTTAGCCTTATCATATTCATGCAGAAGAAAGAAAATGTGATTACTGGATAAAACCATTTCTGTGAGATTTTATGAGCCAGTATCATTCCATTTTTCTTATTTTAAATAAGCAGCAATGCTAGATTAATATTTTTCTACCATAGCTCTCTTATTGCTACAAAACAGTAATACTAATACAATAATATTATCAGAGTAATATTTTTAATGCCAGCATTTAAGTCAGGAAATGCTAGCACACCATAAATAGTAATAAACGAGAATGACTCATTAATATATTGAAATAGCAAACAAAGTGAAGGAAGAAACTCCATGCTGATTTTTTTCTCCTTGATCTCATACTTTTGAATTTTTTTTTTAAAAACAGTTTTATTGAATTGAAATAGATAAAACAAACATTATCTTGAGTTATGTACAATTTTACATATGCTTACTAATGACAGTGAAAAAAAAAAACAAACACATTTAAACTACATACAATGACACTTTCCACACATACATATTAGCAAATGCAATTCTTATAAATATTGATACATTACTATTAAATTATTTACCTAACAAATCATAAACTTTCTTCCACATATTATTTACAATAGTATTCCTGGAGGAGCTTGCTCTTTTGGTCAATATCTTTAAATTACATACTTCAAAAAGTAGATTTTTGAATTCATTTACTGAGGGAGATGATTTAGATTTCCAGTTTCTTGTAACCCGTTTTCCTGACTACTGATAAAGTGGACCAGAGCAGAGGCTGATTAGTTTCTGTAATACAGTTAGGAACAGGAGTGTTAAAACTAGAGATTGTGAGAGTAAAAAATTATATGTGAAAATGGCTTGTAAAAAGTGATTAATGGCTTTCCAGAAATTATTTAATTCTGCACAATCAAATACCATATGGGCCCAATCAGCATTAATTACAATATTATACCTCCAGCAGTTAACATTCTTCTTATTAAATTTGCTTAAAGAAAGTGGTGTTATAAAAGATTTATGCAAATATCTCCATGTGAAAATTTTCCATCTTAGTGAAGATGTGGTTACACTAGCAGATTATAAAATATGTGATTTGTCTTTCTCTGTTGGGGGATGATCTTTAATTAAGGAGAAATAATTCCAATAATTATCTGATATATCGTATAGATCTAGTTTAATTGCCTTATATAAGTGAGATAAAATGTTTTTAGTTGGTGATTTATGATTTATAGACAGCACCATATACTGAATTAGTTTAGGAACTGAACTTTTGGTTGATAAAGTCATAGAGTCAAGTTTATTAGGTACATATTTTCTACTTTCGTGTAGATCCAAACAGGATGTTGTATCAAAATCATGTGCATTCTTCAGTAGGTTAATGGATTTCAGGTCATTATTAGATATAATTTCTGACCAAAAAATTAAATTTCTTTGTTGAAAATACATTTTCATAAAATCAGAAGAAAATATAGCACCTTGCGTGTAGGCTATAGGAAACAGAAGAAATAACCAATCTTTATACAAGTTGAACTTATATAAATAGTTTCTAAATTATCTCAAAAGAAGAATTATATATACTTTGTTCTAAAATTCTGAGAAGAATATGTGAAAAAATAATCTTTTAAGATCCAGATAAAGGAGAGTTATTAAACAACATTAATTTATGTGGTTTATTATTCTTTATTGCATCACTCATTAATATTTCTAGAATGTTCTTCCATTTAGCAGTGCATTTAATATATATAAGAAGAGAAAAAAAAATAGCCATTGCAGAAATTGAGTAGATTTCCAAATTAGGCAAAGCTATACCCCCATTTTCCCATTTTTTCATGTGCTAAGATAAAGCTGTTCTAGGTCTTATGGGGAAACATAAACATTTCTTAATTAGTGAACTAGGAGGAGGTAAAAAGATTGATTGGATAATACAAACAATTTTAGGAATCATTTTAATAATTAAAAGTTTTTCATCCATAGAAAATTGGAGTTTATTTCATTTTTAATGGGATTTCCTATTGCCAATAAGCTCTTATTGTAATTGATTTGAATGGTACCTTTTATGTTGTTAGCAATTACAATGCCTAGATAAAGTAGGTCATTAGGCTTTGCTTGGTATTTTTTATAGACATCTGGTAATTCTAGCTTTTTAGGGCCAATTGTCAAGATTTTAGTTTTGTTGTTATTAAAGGTTAAACCTGACTTTTTTGAAAATATTCAGCATCTTTAAAAAGAGTGTGAATAGATGCATTATTACCACCTAAAGTATTTAGTATGTCATCCACAAATATTTGTAATTTGGAAGCATCATTAGAACCTATAACCTTCAATGTTTTCATCATATCTTATCAAATTAGCCCAAGGTTCCATAATCAATGTAAATAGTAAAGGAGATAAAGGACACCCTTGCTTTGTTCCTTTGATTATTGGTATATTTTGGGATATATTTGTACCTATTTTAATATATGCTTGGCTACCTTGATATAAACTTGCAATTAGATTAATGAAACTATTAGAGAAGTTTAGCTCCTCCAAAAGTAAAAAATAAATAGTCCCAATTAACTGAATTAAAAGCACAGTTTATGTCAAGACTGATTAATGTTAAGCTGCTTTTTAATAACATATTCAATTAAGGGAAGAATTCTTTTGATATTGTCATAAGAGTTTCTGTTTACTATAAATCCTGTTTGATCTTCATCGATTAATGTGAGCAAAAAATATTTAAGTCTGTCTGCATAAATTGACATAAACATTTTTTAATCAATGTTTAATAAGGAAATAGGCCTATAAGGTGAATATTTAACATGGTCCTTATCTGTTTTCAGGATTTGGGAGATAAAAGTATATTTCCATGATAGAGGTATTAAATTGTCATTTTGTGAAATATTGTAAACTTTATGAAGCAGTTTTAAGGCATCAGCTGGTAATAATTTATAAACCTCTGTGATGATACTGTCATTTCCTTAAAGGAGATGGGTCTGTCAATAATAGTAACTTGTTCCCTAGATAATCTTTTTTTTTGTATATTTGTTAATAAAAGATTGTATTTCTTGGTTAGAACCTATTATCTTAGATTGTTGGTTAATGTTTGTAAAAAAATCTCTAAATTCAGTTAAGATATTCTGTATACCTGAGACTGTCTTTTTCTTTTTTGAGGAAAATATTTCATTTATATGATTGAATTTGTAAATTCTTTTGGTTTTATTAGCCAATAAATTCAGAGATCTAGGATTGGTGGAGAATTTTAAGACTTTGAATTTTTAATTTTCTAAATAATCATAGTTTTATGATTCAGTATTTCCATATACTTAGTATTGAAGGAGTCTATTTATTTTTCAATATCATGTTTATTGGTATCTTTTTCTTGGATAAGTTTTGAATAATCTATCTTATTTTGTATTTCTATTAACTGCTCATCCCAACTTTTCCTTTTCTTGTTATACCAATTTATAATTCTGCCATAGAGGTAGGCTTTTAAGGCATCCCATACAAAGATCTCAGAAATATTATTTATATTGTTTTGTTCAATAAAAGTCTGGATTTCTGATGTTATAAAGTCTTTAAAATCTTTCAATTTAGTTATATAGGCAGGTATTCTACTTATCTGGACATTACTGATTGGGATAACTAAAATTTGACAGTTATTGATTTGTGATCAGATAATGGGCATGTAATCACCTTAGTATTAATTAAAGAATCTACTAAATCATTAGAAAACAAAACTCTATCTTTGAATGTGTATTATGTCTATTTGAAAAAAAATATATAAGCTAAGGAATTAGAATCAACAAAGGTATGTATATCTTTCAAGAAATAAGTTTCCAAACAATCGTTCAACAATTTAGCTGAAGCTATAATTCTTCTTTTGTTATGTGATATTGACTCTTTATTGTCTAAAATACAGTTAAAATCACCAACGAATATCATATGTCCCTTAGAAAGTTGTATTATATGATCAAAATGTTTTACCGTATCAGTACCTATTCCTAAGTTATATATTTTATTATTAAACTGAATAGTGATTATACAAAACATTCCTTTATTATCTTTATATGTATTAATGATTTTTGGTTTAGGTAATAAGTTGTTCCATAAGATAGCTACTCTTCTTTTCTTCTGAGAATGTTCTGAGCTAGCTAACACTGAATATGATTTAGTATCTCATCTAATTACATATTCTGTTTTCAAATGGGTTTCTTGTAAAAATATTAATTGAACTTTATGCAGTTTGAGATATTTAAATAAACTTCTCCTCTTATTTGGATTATTTGATCCATTCATGTTAATTGAAATACTCTTTCATGAAGTCATTCAATAGTATGATGTTGAAAGAGAAATATTTTGACCAAAACTATAGATTATTAATGTAAATAAAAAAAGACCCAGAAATACATTATTTTTAAAGTAATGTGGAAACATCAGAAAGGCAGACTTTTGAGAATTACTCTTTTAAGAATTGTGGAAAATGCTAAGAAAGCTAATAGTAAACTATTATAACTTAAACTGATAACTTCATAACCACCCTTCTCCCCTTTGGAGTATAATAGTCCCAATTTGAGTGACATATGGTAACTCAAATTAACCCTCTGTTCAGTAGCAATATCTAAGCAGTGTCTGTCTGAGAAATATCTACTCTGAATAAACAATTTTAGCTTCATAATTCATGTTAATAATATATAGAATAATCATATAAAAATCACTTTGTAAGATATATAACTAACAAATCTTTACAAACATATCTAACACTTTATAAATGTTAACATATTAGCAAATATCAGTATAACTACTAATAAAATAATAATCAACTGTGTGTAGCTGGTTATAATACTTCAAAATAAATGATTCTGTTTATATTTATGTTATATATATAAAACACATCATGTAGCCAAAAAATAATACAAATTAGAATTCAGGACCTACAAATAGGGCGGCCACGGTGGTGCAGTGGTTAGCATTGCCGCCTCACAGCAAGAGGTTCTCTGGTTCGATCCTCGGCTGGGGTGCCTTCTGTGCGGAGTCTGCATGTCCTCCCTGTGGTCGCGTGGGTTTCCTCCGGGTGCTCCAGTTTCCTCCCACATCCCAAAGACATGCTGCAGGTGGATTGGACACTCTAAATTGGCCCTAGGTGTGCATGTGAGTGTGCCTTCTGTGGAAGGTTGGGCGCCGGGCTGGCAACTCGACACCGTAAAACTCCACTGCCATTCAATGTGCGGACAAGGTGATCCGCTGTGGCGACCCCTTACTGGGAAAAAGCCGAAAGAAGAAGAAGAAGAATTCAGGACCTACAAATCTGAAGTCTGCACAGCACAAAAAAAACAAAAAAAAAACTGTGTATGTTAGCTCATGTGTTAAGTATTTGTATGAAATCCATTCCTTGCAATAAGATTACTTCCTTTAGCTATATCATGACAGACTTAATGATTCATGACTACTATTTTATTGATGGGGAGTGTAACTATTGTATGACAAGATAATTTTAAAAGGCAACCATTCAGATACAAGCTTTAAAAAACAGTAATAGCTTTGGCAGTACTATGTCTGAGGTTACAATATTCATCTGCTGGAATTACGAGTGTCTATGTATAGTTTAAAAATGTAATCTATGTGTTCATCTGTTCTTACCAACTGTAATGATTTATTCTCATTATCAGAACCCTTGCTAACTATTTATAAATAAATATAACTTATAAAATTAGTCTGTGCTCAGAACTTGTCCAAATAAACTAGAATATGACTGACAATGCTATGTTAACAAATACATTTAATAACTAAAAATCTATTTAAAGTCAAATAAATAACAGGCTTGCTGTTCCAAGAAGCAAAAAAGGGATTTACAAAGCAAACTTATCATAACTAACTTACAGGTAATAATTATAAATAGTCAGCTTTTCTCTTTGCTATATTTTAGTACTGTTATTAAACTATAATATACCCCATTTACCTTACATACACATAACAAGTCTCTCTTTCTTCCAAGAAAGTTATTATCATCTGTAAGTTGAAAAATACAGTTTTACTCATCCAGAGTTATGTACATGTCAGAGCAGTTTTATTTGGATTTGATAAATAGTATTTTATCCTATACAGATTTCCTATAGACTAAATGAAAACTGATTATTCTGTAACATATGTGTAGGGTATGTATTCAGATATCAAAACCTATTGCACTTCTGACTAGCTGTGTTACAAGTAAATGGTAAAATGAGTGTTGATAAATCAAATATCTATAACCAAATAGTACAATTAAGATGTAGCCTTAAGGACCATACCTCATTAAACTATTACATACGATCTACTATTAGTAGTCCTACTGCAAACAAATAATGTGAATTTGCCATTGTCTTATTGGAACTATCATATTTCTAGTTGCTTATGTAACATTCAGGATTCTTTTTACTTTGTTTATAAATAATTACATTTCTTGAAAACCAGCAATGCATTAAAACATTATTCCAGCCTATAGTTGACAGGTTGGAAAATACTGTGATTTGAATACATGCAGTATTTCCAACTAAATTCCTTATGTTCAGGGGCTAGATAGACTAAATGAATTGAATATGCTTTTAGAAATAAACTGTTAATAGAAAGCTACTTTGCACAGTTTACATAAGGTAAAAACATGTTTATATACTATTTTATAACTGTCCTTTTCATTTGAAACAAAATGTCTTAAGTCTTGCCATTTACAGACTTGTAAGCATCTGCTGTATGCTTTCTGGGTGCTTAAATGATCCAATAGCACCATCTAGCAGCAGAACAGTGTAGAGTTCAATTAAGCTTCAAAAACAGCATGATGATGCAAAAAAACAGACTCCTCTGCTCAACAGGCATCTCATGGAGTTATTCTTGAACTCTGGGGACAACTTTTATTTTTTTTCAGTGGGAAACTGTCAGTGCAGACTCATTTAGCTTTAATTTAAAGGCTTGAACCTGCTGTATAACTGTTAACTGATAAAATAACAGCAAAGCTGTCCCAAAACCAAGTGTTGCCATAGCAACAGCTAAAGCTTACCAAAGCAACCACAAGTAAAGCAAAGCTTTTAAAATTAATGAAATCATGCCACAAAAAAAAAAAAAAAACACTATTAGTCATTTAAGTAATGTTATATAAGTATAACCATAGGCCGGCAAAGGGGGTACACGGAAGCATACAGACAACATTAAACCACCAAAGAAAGAAAACTATTAATAATATTAAACACCAAAATAAAACAACCAAACACAACACTACACAACATAACCACCTCAACATCTCATCAATATCCCCACAAAGAGCTACATTTATTATTCTCAAACTGAATTGCATCTTCTTCTTCTTCTTCTTTCAGCTTTTCCCGGTTAGGGGTCGCCACAGCGGATCATCTGTCCACTCATGATTGGCAGTGGAGTTTTACAGTGCCGAGTTGCCAGCCCGGCTCCCAACCTTCGACAGAAGGCACACACACACACACACACACACACACACACACACACACACACACACACACACACACGCACACGCACACACACACGCACACACACACACACACACACACACACACACACACACACACACACACCTAGGGCCAATTTAGAGTGTCCAATCCACCTACAGCATGTCTTTGGGATGTGGGAGGAAGCCCACGCAACCACAGGAAGGACATGCAGACACCATACAGAAGGCACCCCAGTCGAGGATCGAACCAGAGAACTTCTTGCTGTGAGGCGACAATGCTAACCACTGCACCACCATGGCTGCCCCCACAAACTGGATTGTATAATGAAGCAAAGAGGAGGCATCATATCTATAAGCACTAAATAATAGGTTCATAGGTTGGTACTAGGCTATCAGCCCTAGGGCCTATACAAGCCTAGCCATAACAGTTCCCTGGATATTTCTTCCCACAATATTTACTTCCCTGGACCCCTGTCTAGCAGGGTGACTGACATAATCCCTGGGGTGAATTTCCTATCTCCCATCCAATCGTCAATGTTCCTTTTGAAGAGGGCCAAGGAGGAGCTCTGCTTGACATGTATGGGCAGTCTGTTCCAGAGTACGGGGAGTCTCTGGGTCAGGAACCTATTCCTCCAGCATGTTTTGTTCATTTTGATGACAAGGTTTAGATCCCTGGAGCATGTGACTCTGAAGGATTGGGATTTCTTTAAGTGGAGCATGTCCAACAGCTCAGGGTTTGACATGGCCTTGTATATTAAGCAGAGATCACCTCTGAGTAGATGCTATACCACAGAGTATAAGTGGAGTTTTTTTAGTTGGTCAGCACAGGGCATCTGCTTTAGGCCTGTGATTCTTTTATGAGGTATTTCTGTGGCCTTTCCAGCTGTTGCAGATATCATGTGAGGTACATACCAAATGGGGCATTGTACTCTATAATGGATCTAATGGGGGATGAATACAGTGGGACAATGACCTGCTTTTTTCTGGATGAAAAGCCCTTAGTGATGAGGTGTGCCACATAGAAGGATTTCCTGACTGTTGTGGTGATGTGGTTATCGAAGGTTAGACCACTGTGCACCTGTGTCCCTACGTCTCTTATCACACTTTCGGTGTTTATTGTACTGCCACCTATGTGGTAATTCATGGGTACATGTTTTTTCACAAAGGGGATTACTATACATTTCTTGGCATAAAGCGTGAGCCCATGGCTTTGGCACCAAGCATCTGTTTCTGTAAGGCCCTTTTGTAGAATATCCACATCATTTCGGGATTCAATAATGGCTCCCAGTTTGCAGTCATCTGAAAACTTTGTTAGTCAGAGTCCCTTAGTGTTGGCCTGTACTTCAGAGAAGTAGATGCCAAACAAGAGCAGTCCCAGGACTGAACCTTGAGGTACTCCACTTGTCACTTGTCTGGAGCTGGATTTGGCTACTTTTACAGTCTGGGTTCTGTCAGTAAGCCAGTTGGCAACCCATCGAGTGACACAGGGATTAATGCCCAGCTTAGTAAGTTTATTTATGATTCCAGAGTGGTGGATGGTGTCAAAGGCCTTGGCAAGGTCCAGATAGGCTATGTGGACCACCTTATCCTCATCCACAGCTCTGGAGACTGATTCAAAGAAGTCAATCAGGTTCAGGAGACAAGATCAGCCTTTCACGAACCCAAACTGGGTGGGGTCCTGTATTTGAAGGTTGCCAATGTCTTTGTTTATAAGTTCCATGGTAATGCGTTCCATGCCCGTACAGATCAGGCTCATCAGACTGATGGGATAGTAGTTCCCGGGATCCAACGTGTATCCCCCCCTTGTGGAGTGGGATAACTATAGCTGTGCACCACTCAGTGGGCGAAGCCTGAGGTGAGGCTATGATTAAACATGACACTTAGGTGAAGTGCCAGTTCATTTTGTAGTTCATGTAGCACACAGCCCGGGATGTCATATGGTCTCATGGATGCTGTATTCTTAGCTTTGGAGAGTGCAGTTTCTACTTGTGTGGCTGTGATTACCAGAATTTGGCAATCTTTTGGTATTGAGATGGGCCCTTTAGGGGGTAAAAGGAGGTTGAAGTTGGCACTAAATCAATCTACCATGATATTGGCAATATCCTTGGGGTCAGTATATTTAATGCCATTCTGTTGTAGCTCAGAGCATATCTGAACATTGCCATTTAGATTCTTGACATAACTATAATATGGGTAAAAGCAGCAATTCATCATGAACATAAACACAACATTCTACCAAGTAGTTTTATTTAACTACATATATTATAAGAGAATAAACTAATATTGCTAAAAACAATTAAAATAAACTACTAATCTTTATCACACGTAGAGCATTCAACCACACAGTTTTATTTAACTACTTATACTGTGAGAAAATGTACTATTAATCATTTAAAGTAAAATGAGGTAACTAAATATAAAACTATAACATCACCAACAGCACTATAGAAGGCAGTAATAAATTATCTGTGAACAAAAAAATTCACAGATCTTAACTGTTGATCCAGTTTCATCTCCCTGGACTTTTTGGGTCACTTGCATGTAGAAAGGAGGCAAATAAAAAATATGCATTTGATGTTAATTATTTTCTAAGCTTCTTCTTTTGTTCAAAGGTTTTCCATGTTCCATTTTTGGCAACCTCTTTAGACTAGCTGTAGCCCATTCCATGTCTTCAAATTTGTCCAGAAGTTTATTTGTTTTAACAAAAGAAAGAGCTGTGTCTAAGTCCTCAAAAATTCTAGTTGCATTATGGTGAAAGATTTTTAACCTTGCTGGAAATAAGTGAGATTTTATTTGGTTCTTTTTAAGTTCTTTTATTAAGGGCAAAAAGACTTTCCTTTTGGCGATTACTGCTGGTGAGTAATCATTATCAAAGCGTACTATTGGTGATTTTGCCCAGACAGCTAACAGTGCTATTTCCTTATCATGACATGAAAGGAATTTAACAATCACAAATTCAGTAGAACTAGTTTTGCTGTTTTTAGATGATACCATGGACCTGTGTGCCCTTTCAATACCATAGGAAAGTGCTTCAGGAAGATCCAAAATTTCTGGCAACCACGACGTTAAAAGCTTTTCCATATTATTCTTTTATATTATTAGGTAATCCAAATATTCTTATATTATTATGGCGGGATCTGTTTTCAAGATCATCTACCTTTGATAGCAGTTGGGTATTTTGTCTTAAAAGAAATTCAGTATTATGTTCACTTTCCTGAATTCTGGTATCCATATCATTGAGAGCTGTTTGGATTCCCGAGATTTGTTCCTTCTGTTGTTTTAAGTCTTCATGGATAATATCCATTTGATGTGTACATCTCTCTTTGAAATCATCCAGTTTCAAGTCCATTCTGTCAATTTTGCTGGATAATTCTTATATATTAGTCAGCAGGAATTGTATTTCCTTTTTAAAGGTAGCATCCTGATGTATTGTTTTAGAGAAGCTCATCTGGTGAAGATCAGAGTATCACAGAAATTTTGACAGGAAAAATTAAATTATTCTAAAAAAATTTAGATACTATCCTTTATATCAAGAGGAATAAAAAACGTAAAAAATATCCACAATTAGGATAGTTATTTCATAAACTTTCTGTCATAGAAAATCTGAAAAGACAGAGCTGAAGAGAAATGCTCTACTCAGTGCTCTTTATGGACACCCCCCCACACACACAGTTTTGAATGTTGATAGCATTGAGAAACCAACAGATGTCACAGTGTGCCTTTTCAGTTATTCTCTTCCTTGATAGGTGAAGTAAGCAGTGATTGATGGTGATGCTACACTGCAGAAGAAACACCTGGCAGCCCCACTAGTATACTGGCATGCTTTCTCACAAGTCCACAATTGTATCAAAAACTAAATCAAAGAATCAATGAACAAAACAATCACTTTTTCCTGTCATCATTGTCCAGGAATCTGGTTATGTGCATAGTAGAACATTTTCTCAGACCATACAAAAGGTTTCAGGTATGCTTGCTGTTTAATTATATTTCTGTCCATATCCTCTATCATGTACAATTAGATGTAGTATACACTCCTTCCTTCTAACACACCCTTTTGCATACAGAAATATTCCAAACAATGGTAGCTTCTCTTGCCTAACTTAGGTTTGAATATCGTGCACTCAGCTCTTCCTTTCACTAATATAAAAAAGGCTTTCGGCTTTTCCCGGTTAGGGGTCGCCACAGTGGAACTCCGGTCCGATCATGATTGGCAGTAGATTTTTATGGTGCCGAGTTGCCAGCCCGACACCCAAACTTCAAAGAAGGCATGCCCATTCATGCTCACACCTACCTGCATTTCTTTTAGCATCACTCGACCATGGGGAGGACATGCAGACTCCACATAGAAGGCGCTCCAGCCGAGAATCGAATGGGAGAACCTCTTGCTGTGAGGCAATGCCAACCGCTGCACCACCATGGCTATGTACATGAAGAAATATCTGTCACAAATGGATGAACTTGATTACATATACTTACAACTATACATATTCAGTATCCATTGCCTCTTACAGCTGTGCCAACCCAAATATGGATCCTGTCCTAACATTTTCAACAGAAACACATGAAAACTCCCAAAAAGAAGTCCAGTATATCATATCTAAGTAATTCTCCACATGCAGTGATGCAGTCACATGTAACTTAGATTCCTTTTTGTAATGAAATGTCAATGTGCCCAGTCTCAGTGTGTTATCCCATATGTGCCCTGCTGTAACTATTATTTAACAAGTATATAGTGTGCCAGCTGTTGTTCTGGATATTATTTTAATCACTGTAATAATTATAATAGGATATGCTGGAGTTCTTATTCTCCAATTTAGTAACAGAGCGTGATGTGTTATTTCTGTAGATGACCATTTCATTGGCATGGATGATAAGTGGTATATGTGGAAGCTCAGATGGTAATTTGTTTATGCAGAGTGAGAATAATGTGGATAAAACTGAAAACTGTGGCACTCTTTGGTGAAAGGGGCTATAAAAGAAGAGGTGTGTAAAAGAAGAGGTGTGTCCTACCTGTGCATTAAGTTTCTATTTCTTAGAAACTGTGTAAGCCAAGGTGCAGCTTGAGGACATTAATGATGACATCGGTGCAAAGACTAGATGTGTGCAATCCACCAAATAAAAAACATTGATTAGCGCAATAAATATGGAGACTGTTTAGTCACCTTTATGCTTGTCCATGCTGTGTTATATGTTTTTTAAACACTTTTATTTAATTATCACTTGTGACATAGGCAGTTTTACATTATACAAAAAAAAATCAAGCTGTATTAACAACTTAACATTAACAAACGTTATACTTCACATGTATTGCTGTATATTATATAACCTAAGCAACATTACATAAATTATTCAATTCCTGTTCCTTCTTTTTAAACAAGAAACATCTTTATTAAACCATCATTTAAAACATAGGTAATTGGGTAATCGGGGGGGGGGGCATGCCAGGATGAGACTAGGATAACACCACTTTTCTTCTGCTCTGCTACTACATATATTTCTAACAGGAAATTTTATTTCTAAAAAATCCTAAACAACTCAGTTAAGTGAATTATGATAAACTTTGGTATCCTAAAGGATTGTATCAAACATTTTCTTAAAATTTAAGCATTTTCCTGTCAAAATCTGTGAGAGAAAATGTCTTCACTGTATCCTGCAGCACCATGAGTTATGCAAAGGCAGCATCTCATGACTTTGAGGTGTTCAAAAAAGAGATTCAGTCATTACTAATATTCAAGAATTGTCTTTAAAAATAGATAGATTAGACACCAAAATAGATGACTTTAAGAAAAACTATTCTAAGAGAAACCAGATTTCCAGCATTGAAGACTCATTGAATGATATTGAAAGCAGACTAAGTGAAGGGGAGAACAATAGTGAATACCTGTTAGAACAACTCTTTACTAGCCAAAATAGATGACCTTGAAAACAGGTCATGTAGGAACAACATTCATATTTTTGGTCTAGCAGAAGGAAGAGAAGGTAACAATATGGTTAGTTTCTTGTCTACCTGGCTCCATACCTCTCAACCTGGAAACATCAAAAATCAAGACAAGGCCCTTGAAAAATAGGTACAAATCTGTACACTGATTAACATCTAATTTGCATACATAATTATGTAACCCCACCCACTCCACTGGAATTGTGGGATACCAGATTTCAAACGCAAACTGAAGAACAGGCAACCAAAATATGGCACCAGAGTCCCCGTGCAGCCATTCCAATGTCCCATTACCTGGCTATTTTGCCCCATTTACAATAAACACTAATGTGTGCATACTGCTTTACTTCTACAATGGATTACTTGGATTTTATTTTTACAGCACAACAATGCACAAACACTAATAGACATCTGGTAAATGCAACACTATCTCAAAATGAAAACAGACTTGGCATTAAAACTTGTCTGCCCTTGAAACTCGCATTCATTGAAACAGCATTGAAACCCACCTCACACCCACAGAAAATGCATCTGGCCAGTGGTGGATAAAGACTACCTTTGGGCTGTTTTCAAATCACTGGCCGCTTGCACACAAAACAAAAACATACATGTGTTCTTTGATACACCTTCCTGACTTTATTAAATTATATTCCTTGTATAATACAGCACACTTGTTAGACAGAGTGCATTTTAAATTTATTGTTTGAAGTGAACATTTTCCAGCAGACTGTACTGTAGGCAATGAAACAAAATGCATGAACCAATAATGACAAAACTGCCCAATTCAAAACATTTCCATCATAAAGTCTACTTCCATATCCACACTATAAATAGAATGACAGCAGTTTAAGCCATAGGCATCTTGCACAGCTTACTTATTTTCAATTTAATTTTTTTTTTGGGGGGGGGGCACATTTTAAACATTGCTTGTATAATTTTGTAAAGTTGCTAGAATAAAATGCTGTGTGACCACCATGCATTTCAGTAGTCCGTCTTGAACCCAAGACTCTATGCACTACAGTCAGAGTAACATACCACTATGCTAAATCAGCAGGCTCCTGAAAAATAGGAAGACTGAAACTTACTGGCTATCATTTAGTAAATTTCATTTCTCACCACAGCTCTCAACCTCTTAGCAGAAATACCTGGACAAACAAAGCCAATAATGGGGGAATACAAATTCGTTCTCACTTTAGCTCAACTCTTAGCACAAAAAATCTGGGGGAATACAAATTCAGTTCTCACTATAGCTCTCAACTGCTAGCAGAAACAACCTGGGTAAAGCTCACAAGTGGTGGATAGGGACTTTAGGCTCTTTTTTCCCTGTACTCAGGGTACAGGGTTTGAGCCTGAGTACCTCTTGTCACCAGGTGTATTGAATGTGGGGCATTTTCTCACACACAGGCACACCTTTCCTGCTCATACTCTGCACTAAATAAATTAAATACAGTCCCGCTCGTACTCTGCAGTACACACACACCACTTTCCTGCTTAGGTAAATGAAATAGTTTCCATGCTTGCATCAGGTTCATTTAAATAAATGAAATAGCTTCCTGCTCGTACTCTGCACTAAATAAATTAAATACAGTCCCGCTCATACTCTGCAGCGGTGTGAACACCACTTTCCTGTTTAGGTAAATTAAATAGCTTAAATGCTTGCATAAGATTCATTTAAATAAATGAAATAGCTTCCTGCTCGTACTCTGCACTAAATACATTAAATACAGTCCCACTCATACTCTGCAGCGGTACAAACAGCACTTTCCTGCTTAGGTAAATGAAATAGTTTCCATGCTTGCATCAGGTTCGTTTAAATAAATGAAATATCTTCCTGCTCGTACTCTGCACTAAATACATTAAATACAGTCCTGCTCGTACTCTGCAGAAGTACGAACACCACTTTCCTGCTTAGGTAAATGAAATAGCTTAAATGCTTGCATAAGATTCATTTAAATAAATGAAATAGCTTCCTGCTCGTACTCTGCACTAAATACATTAAATACAGTCCCACTCATACTCTGCAGCGGTACAAACAGCACTTTCCTGCTTAGGTAAATGAAATAGTTTCCATGCTTGCATCAGGTTCGTTTAAATAAATGAAATATCTTCCTGCTCGTACTCTGCACTAAATACATTAAATACAGTCCCGCTCGTACTCTGCAGCGGTTTGAACAACACTTTCCTGTTTAGATAAATGAAATAGTTTCCATGCTTGCATCAGGTTCGTTTAAATAAATGAAATAGCTTCCTGCTCATACTCTGCACTAAATACATTAAATACAGTCCCGCTCGTACTCTGCAGCGGTTTGAACAACACTTTCCTGTTTAGGTAAATGAAATAGTTTCCATGCTTGCATCAGGTTCGTTTAAATAAATGAAATAGCTTCCTGCTCGTACTCTGCACTAAATACATTAAATACAGTCCCGCTCGTACTCTGCAGTACACACACACCACTTTTCTGCTTAAATGAATTAAATACAGTTACCACGCTTGCATCACGTCCAACACACACTACCTGAAAGCTCAAAGCTCTGAATTTCTCATCATCCTTTCCTCGCTCATTGCAGTAATAAATAAATGTAGTGCAGTAATGTAGTCTTGTCCCATTTGCAAAATAAATGCATCAGAAATGTAAATATAACAGACCTGCTCGCCATCGTACAAGACTCCAGCATTAATAAATGTAGACACAGTAGTCTCGTTCCTGCTCGCAAAATAAATAAATGTAGTCCACTTTCCACACTTGCATCAGCAATGTAATACTCCATTCGCTCACAGATGGAATGGGTTATGGAAGTCATAAATACATGCAGTCCAACAACTGAAAGCCCTGCAAGCAGACGCAAATGCACCACTTTCTGGTTCCCGCTTGCAGATTTATTTCAACATCCGGAAGTTCTTCCTCGGAGCTCTGAGCTCAGTTCCGACAGGCTGATGGAGCTGACGTCATTGCGCACGTGATGACGTCAGCTCAAATAGCAGGAGAAAAAAAAATTAAAAAAAAAGCTGGGGAAAAGTCAGAAATCAAGGGGTGCCACTCGGGAATCGTGGCACCCCATTATTTGGACCCCAAAACTCGGTAAAAACTGAGTAATTCGGGACAGTTGAGAGGTATGCCTGGCTCCTTAAAACTTTAGATTTGCTTGAAGCTCTCTCTTTTGGTTTAGAGAGAGCACACAGATCACTGGTTAATCCTGTATTAAAGTCCAGTACTTCTCTGAGGTCCATCATGGTTAAATTTATTTCATCTCAGGATGAAGAACTGTTACTCAAAACTGCCTGGGCTAAGTCACCACTTTAAGCAGAAGGAAATATTATTAGTTTTGATAATGATTATGCAGCAATGGTGATACCTAAAAAGAAACGGTGCCTCCCTCTTATAAGAGACCTTAAGAAAAAGCAGATAAAAGTACATTTACTGTTCCTGACCAAGCTGAATATGTTCCTTTCTAATGAGGTTAAATTATTCGAAGATCTTGACCTTGCATTGTCATATCTACAAACTAAGAAAATTTTTGAACAAACAGAGGATATAGACTGGTCCATTATACCTTAAAAAGACAAATAGAAACAAATGGAAATAATACAAATGTGAAAAAGAAGAAATTAACAGGAAAATAAAGTACGTTCTTTTTCCCTTTTCTTTATTCACAAAGGAAATAACAAGATGTCAGTGATTGTTTTTTTTTTCTTTTTATGTAAACAAGCTTAGTTTTACTTCTTTACATGTCTTTACCAGAAAAAAAATGACAACATGCTCAACTATAACATAAATAGGAATTAGAAAATCAGTCTGCTAATGTACGGTAATTTAATTCCTTTTTTTTTCCTTTCTTCTTTATGTTTGTCTAATTTACAGATAATTAAGAATCATTTTTAATAAGTCATGACAAAATATTATTAGTTTCCCTTAAATGAAGCATACAACATTCATACTAGTATATGATCTGAAGGGCTGCATACAGAATTGCTTCCTCAAGAATTAATGCAAACTTTATATTTGAAGTAGAAATTGCTGCAGTATAACACATTGCTGAATTTAAAGCTGTTTAATTCAAATAAACTGCAGTTACCTACTAAAGGGAAATACAGACTATGCGTGACATGTCATACCTTAACATTGTTAAATTAAAAGTACTACTTAAATGGTATACTAAAAGAAATGATAGATAAACATTTTCACCGAAGTGTGGAAACAAATCAGTGTAATCAGTAACTAGGGTAACATTAGAAAAAATGTTTCACTAAAACTAATAGTAAAACCTAAAAGCTGCCTGTCTTTCTAGTGCATAGATTTAGATAATATGTTGCTGTTCTATATAATAGAATGATTTATGATTTGCTGGATTGGGGGAGGGGGTGATTGCAGTTACTATGGATGCATATTTTGATGTTGCTAACAGTGGAGAGATTGTGAAGTTTTGAAATAGTCTCTATTCATAGATGAAATGTTCAGGTTCAGTATGAAAGATATGGAAATTGTTGTTACTGATGGGTTGGTCCTTATGTGAGGTGCTTCTGTGGTAGTTAGATATGAAGCCCCTCTCTCCATAGTTTGAGCTTTTTTTTACTTTATTTAGAACACATAGGGTGGCCGCGGTGGTGCAGCGGTTAGCATTGCTGCCTTACAGCAAGAGGTTCTCTGGTTCGATCCTCGGCTGGGGTGCCTTCTGTGTGGAGTCTGCATGTCCTCCTTGTGGTCACATGGGTTTCCTCTGGGTGCTCCAGTTTCCTCTCACATCCCAAAGACATGCTGTAGGTGGATTGGACACTCTAAATTGGCCCTAGGCATGAGTGCATGCATGTGTGTGCTGTCTGTGGAAGGTTGAGCACTGGGCTGGCAACTCAACACTGTAAAACTCCACTGCCAATCATGAGCGGACAGGTGATCTGCTGTGGCAACCCCTAACCGGGAAAAGCCAGAAGAAGAAGATGAAGCTTTCTCTGGTAAACAGCTAGGGTTCAGTTGGAATTCCTGCCTAAACAAGAGAACAGAGCTGTTCGTGCTCAGAGACTCTGACTGACAGGCAGCTTTAGAAGGTTAATTTGAATAAAAGGCAGAACATTTTAAATACGCATTAGCTCAAATTTCACTCCAACTATAGATTCATAGGTGTGTACTAGGCTAATGGCCCTGGAGCCTGTACAAGCCTAGCCCATAGGATTAACCTGGCATTGTGCCACCCCAACCTTAGTTCCCAGTGCCTCTGTCAAGTAGATCCACTGGAGTGATCCCCAGGGTGAATTTTCTATTTCCCATCCACTCATCAAGATTTCTCTTGAAGAGGGCCAGTGAGGCACTTGGCTTGAGATGTATGGGAAGTCTATTCCATAGCATGGGTAATCTCTGGGTTATTAACCTGTCCCTTCAGCTTGTTCTGTTGATTGTGGTAATGAGGTTGAGGTCTCTGGAGTGTGTAATGCAGAGGGATTGGGATTTCTTTAGATGTAGCATTTCTAACAGAGCTGGGTCAGACATGGCTTTGTAAGTCAAGCAGAGATCACCTCTAAGTAGGCGATATGAGACAGAGAATAGTTGGAATTTTCTGAGTCTGTCCATATATGACAAGTGTTTAAGGCCTAAGATCCTCTTTGTGAGGTATTTTTGCGGCCTCTCCAGTTGTTGTAGGTGTCTAGTGAGGTACATGCCAAATGGGGCATTGTACTTGATGATTGTCCTAATGAGGGAAGAGTAGAAGGAGACAATGACCTCTTTCTTCCTGGATGCAAAATCCTAAGTAATGAGATGTGTGACATAGAAGGACTTTCTGACCACAGTGGCAATGTGGTGGCCAAAAGAGAGGTTGCGGTCAACCTGTGTTCCCAGATATCTTATGATGCCTTCTGTGTTCAGTGGACTACCATCAATGTTGTAATTCATGGGAACCGGGTTTTTCCCAAAGGGGATGACAACACATTTTTTGGCATTGAGCTTAAAGCAATGGTTCTGACACCAGTCATTGGTCTCAGTGAGGCCTTTCTGTAGGATGTTAACATCACTTGGGGAGTTAATTATGGCCTCCCAACTTGCAATCATCTGTGAACTTTGTCAGCCAGTGTCCCTTTGTGTTGGCCTGAACTTCAGATGAGTAGATACCAAACAAGACTGAACCCTGTGGGACTCCACTTGTGACTGGTCAACAGTCTGACTTGGAGTCAGCTACTTTCACATTGTGGGCTCTATCTGTGAGACAGTTTGCAACGCACCTAGTGATATAGTGATTGATGCCTAGCTTAGTGAGATTTTCTATGATTCCCGAGTGGGGAATGGTATCAAAGGCCTTGGCCAGATCAAGGTAGGCTGTATGAACCACCTTGCCTTCATCCACAACTCTGGTGACTGACTCAAAGAAGTCGACCAGTTGAGCAGGCATGATGTACCCTTCACAAAACCAAACTGTGTGGGATCCAGAGTTTGGAGGTTCCCTATATCTTTGTTTATTAGGTCCATGATGATGTGTTCCATAGCTTTGCATATCAGACTTGTCAGGCTAATGGGGCGATAGTTCCCAGGGTCTGTAGTCGCTCCTCTTTTGTGGAGAGGGATGACTATAGCAGTGCACCATTCAGTAGGGACAAAGCCTGAGGTGAGGCTGTAATTGAAAAGGGCACACAGGTATGTTAACTATAGTTAACATGCAAACTGGCATTGAAGAAAGGAAACAATTATTATGTTAAAATACTGTGAAATACCTTTGAATACATTTATAAGTAAGTATACTTGAAAGCAAGTATTTGAAGTTTGATAATAGGTATTGATGAATGGTAAAACAAATATATATATATATATATATACATATAGGCTTGTCATACAAGATATGAAAATGTTGTCAATACATTCAAAAGTCTCATACATAAAGCAAAAGAAGCAATAAACTATGTACTTGACAGAAATAACATGGGAGGCTTTAATTTACAGTAATAAACCACTAAATATAAATGATAAAAATGAAATATTGTGTAACCATTGTAGAACAACTATTCATTTACTTTAATATAATCTTACAAAGAGGGAATAGAAGGGTCTGAAAGTACATTGGTCTTGTGGTGGGACACACCACAAATCATTTTAAATTGTTGTGCAGCAGTCTTTCATATTTTATACTGTTAGTTGATGAATTTCAAAACTATGCATAGATAAGGAACAATAATAAGAGATCCAAGCATATCTTAATTTAACACCTTAATGAACACATAAAACTGGAGAACGTACATGTTAAATAGCAAGTTAAGATGTGAAATAATTGTTCTACTATTGTATATTAATGCTTTAAAGGATACAGGCTCATCTTTATTTTACTGTTAATGGCATCTTATATGATTGTAGCAGAGTAGACTTTTTTGTCTGAGTATTGGATGGAGATGTTTGCTTGAATGGTTAGACTGTTCAAGCAAGGAATGTTAGACTCTATGGGGGTAAGAGGGATTTTAAAAGCAAATGTTTAATGATAACTAACTTTTTTTGAGTGTCTACAATAGTAACTATTTTATGTCTAATCAAACCTTCAAAACTGATGTTCACATGAATATTACTAAACAGTTCTTTACTAACAGATGTCATTATCTATAAGAAGTACATGTATACTTTTGATCAGTAGGACAATGGCATTTATTAACTGTATTTTCATAAATGTCAATGGATTAAATAATGGATGCAAGAGGGGTAGCTTAAAGAGATATTTGAAATTGTTTAATTCTCAAGTTATTTTTTTACAGGAAGCACACTTATTAACAGAAGACATATACAGGCTAAATACTAAAAAAACTACACTATATTATCCAGTTCACAGTATAATAAGGGGAGGGGTTGCTATATTATGGAGAAATTCACTACCTATGCCTACAGTTATAAAAACATATCAAGATGATAAAGGTATGCTTTATACTGTAACTATAAAGTATAATAAAATGATATTGACTTTGATTAACTTGTATTGGATTCCTGGAATAGGAATTAAAACAGTTGACCAACATCTAGAAGAAGTCATTCAAATCTTGAAAGGCAATAGCATTCTAGCAGGAGACTTTAATTGTAAATTTCCACCAAGTGATAGTAACACAATATGTAAAAGGAGAATACAGGCATCTGCAAAGGCATTGTTAAAATTTACTTAATTGTTTCATATTAGAGACATAAATGAATTTTCAGAACTGAATTCATTATTTGTATCCATTATTCCCATAGACACGGAACGCAATCCAGAACTGACAGAGTGTATGTCTCTAATGACCTGACTGATACACTAGGCAAAGTCAAAACAGTAACCTGTCTGCTTTTAGATCACAATGCAATTACCTTGGAGTTGTTTTGAAATCTAATAATAATGTTAAAATCAGAAGATTACCAGCATATAAAACTGTTTAAAATAATTTAAAGATTTTTTTTTATTAAATAAATCCTTTCCTTTATAGAAATGAATAATATAGAAGATACTTCAGACATTTATTTATGGAATACACTAAAAGCATATCTTTTTGGTAGAGTCACTAATTGGTTGTCAAAAAAAAAAAAACAATGGGACAAAGAATTACATGAAATACAAGAAAAACTTGATAACTTAAAATTAGAAAATCAGACGAATAAAAATAATAATATAGAAGAGATTAATAAGCTAAACAACAAATACTTGAAAATCTTAAACTATAAAACTAAAATCAACTTTGAGAAGTTTAAGATCATTAACTTCTCTATTAACCAAAAATCTATGCACAATTTAGCCTCAAAAACAAAATTACTCAGTAAGCCCAATCACATAAAATAAGTCTACTCACATAGGAGGAAAACAGAAATAGAAGATATTCTAAAGGAATTCAGAGATTATTATAATAAAATCAATAAAAATAATGTATTAATAGATCCAGAAGAAATAAATTAAAGTTATTTAAAATATAAAAACTAAACTATCTGATGACCAAATGAAATTAAATGACAAACCGATCTCTATGTCTGAACTTCAAACTGAAATTTCTCAACTGAAACCTAATAAATCACCAGATAACTGTGGGATTATATCTGAACTTTAAAAGCCATTACCCAAGGAAGCCCTAGACATACTACACAACATGTTTTTGTATAGTAAAATACATAGCTAAAGTTTCTCCTTCCTGGAAATATACCCTTATCTCTCCAATTTTAAAAACTGATAAAGATCCTACTGAATGCTTTTCATACAGGCTGGTTTTACTTTTAAATGTAAAGTATAAACTCTTCATGGCAATTCATGCTAATAGATTAAAATATATTATACCCTCCATGACTGAAAGATCAAACTGGCTTTATCTTAAACAGAAATACTTATGATAGTATTAAAAGAATAATCACAATAATTGACTATACAAATACAACAAAAGAGAACTTAACATAAGTGATTCTTGATATTAATAATGCTTTTGACTCAGTAAACTGGAAATATCTCTTGCTGGTTTTAGAAGAATATAATTTCTCAAGTAACTTCACACATCTTGCTAATCTTCTTTATACTGACTGTTTTGCATATGTTAAAATAGGTACGTTTAGTTCTGATTCTATACAAATTTTGAGAGGTACCAAACAAGGATGTCTTCTTTCTTAGATCAAATATAGATAAAAAAGGTATTAATATAAATGAGAATTTAAACTCTAAAATTCAGCTGTTTGTGGATGACATCCTACTGGCATTAAATGGCAATGATAATTCTCTAGCTGCAGTTTTCTTTGCAATAGATGTATTTCAAAGAAAATCTGGTTTAACATTTAACAATGACAAAACTAAAATCCTACCTATAAATACAAGTAAGAATAGATCAAAAAATAAATCCATTAAATATATTGTCAAAGAGAAGAAAATGAATTATTTAGGAATAACATTAAAGATATAATAAATTATAATTATGCTAATAGCATAAACAATATAAAGAATCTAATAGACAAATGGAATACATTTTTTTCACTATGGAAGAGAGGTTGTCTATAATCAAAATGATTATCTTACCAAAAACCTTATATGGTATACAATCACTAGTATTATCCCCACAAAAAGCTGTATTAAAGAATGTAACACTTTAATTTTGAGATTTCTCTGGTATCCCAATAAACCAAGGGGTCTATATTAGATCACTCAGTGCTTACAAAAGTGAACGGTGATTAGTCGACCCTATGTAAGTGAAAGCTTACAATTTAGAACTGTCAGAACAGTGATTCTTTTCCTAGGGAAAAAAATCGCTGTTCCAACAACAACAAAAAATAAAACATACTTTAAACATTACATTACATTGTACGGCAAAGTAACAAAGTGGCCAAGCAAATTCTTTCCAAGGGAAAAAATTCGCTTAAAAGCCGCTTCGATATCTTGCCATTTCAGGCTTTTGAATTTGACCAAGATGCATTCGAAAGAATGTGTCTTCAGCCTTTTAATAGGGAGCGTGAACCAAGAATTGCTTTAAACCATCACATGAGAGACTGGGCAGCAGGAGGGATAGGGCTACCAGATTTAGAATTATATTTATTATCATCAATTATAAAAACAATATATCTTTGGATTAATAACACTTACACAGCTGGGTAGAAAGAGTTTTTTGGAAATCTTTTTATAAACTATAAACATAATAGATATTCTAATAATCATCTCATACTAAATAATAGTCTACATTGGTTATTAAAGGATTACCTTATATGAAATAAGTCACCAAACAAAGGGCTGCTATTTCATTTCTACTATATTAAACACTTTTAAAAATCTTATATATAGAAACCTGGCATATAAAGTATGGATCTTCCTTGTATTTCCTATAACATATACCCAAAATATCTCAACCTCAAAATTAGAAAAGAATGATCATATTTAAAGAGAAAAATCTGCTATATTGGCTTCATTTAATGAAAGATGAAAAGTTACATTCCATTAGATATATTAAGAACAAATATCATTTATATAAAGACATGTGGCTAGATGTACAATCATGCAGGCAGCATGTAGAAGGGGAAATTAAGCTAATGCAACCAAGGATAAGAGATCATATCCCAAAACTAACTGAATATCTAGTATTCTTAGTGCAACAAACCACATTGGGACAGGGTCTCTTAACTAAATCATATAGAGTTGTGAGGAAAGAAACAAAAGGTTGCAAAGACAATTATTGGAACTGTTTTATCCAAATTAATAATAGACTTCTGAGTGAAGAAGATAAAAAAATGTATTCTAATATCTTCTAAACATACAACTTCATCTCTTAGATAGTATCTCTTTACTTAGAATTTTTTGCATATATCTTTCTTCACACCACAAAAAATTGAATTAATGTGCAAGCAGAAAAAAAGTTTCTTGGAGATGTAAACAACTTAAAGTGGATTGGCAACACTTGTTTTTTGACTGTACTGTCTTAACACTTTATTGGAGTAATATTCATTTCTTGTTACAAGCTTTTTTTGGAGATCTTTTTTATCTAAATCACTAATGTTTTTTAACACTCCTATTCCTATATGTTAAAAAAATGAAATATCACATTTTGTGGTCTGTAGTGTCTATAGCAAGAAAGTTATAACTCAGAATTGGAAAATGACTCTACATCATTATTCAAAGAATTTATAAATATTGCAACTGAAATCTGTCACCTGAAAGTCATTACAATTAAGTCAAGAACTACCAGGATTACCTCTTGCTTCAGTGCATGGACAAAACTTAGAGAGCTGCTTGACAAGCAAAAATAACTGCATTTTACATGTAATGCATAATATCTTGAATGACTTGATAGTTAATGGACACTCCTGTAAATAGTTGTTTTTTTCTTTTGTGTGTGAGGTTTAGCTGATTTTTTTCATTTATGTTCACAAATCTCTGACTTTAAATAGTGTTGTGATTATTGTACAAATTGAAAATCCAATAAAAACTTTTTGAAAAAAAGACATAGGCAATCATACATTTATAAGAATGAAAATGAACCACACCAACACAATCTTAGTTGCAAGCATTTTACATCACAAACCATATTGACACACTTCCAGTTGCAAACATACATTACTTATAATCTACGAAATAATTTTCAGTCAAACATTACATAGCTCATTTAAGTCTTGCCTTCATTTAAATATCATTCCTCTTCTGTATATATTGTTCCCACAATTCCCAGTTTTCATATGTAGTTTGCTCCTTCCCTTTACTAAAGATCTCAATTCCAGTTGTTTTATATCTGTTACTATATTCGCTACTTATCATATAGTTGGTTTAGATTTTGATTTCCATTTTCTAGTAATTGCTTTTTTGGCAGCCACCATAATTAGACACAGCAAGGCCTTACCATGTCTAGACAATTCCGATTCTGTATCATAGCTCAGAAAAATCATCTTCCTTCTATAAAGTCATCAATGTACTCTTTCCAGACCACATATAATGTCATTTATGAGAGAGTATGGAGGGATTTTGGAAATACTGTTGTAGTCAACAGAATATTAGTTATTCAAGGATTTTAGCTAGTACGGTTAGTATGCATACAGGCCTAAAATCATTCGAATAGATTGGTTTAGAGGTCTTCTGGATGGTTCTTTTCACTACTTTCTTTCCCTGAGTTGGCATAATATTTATTTATTTATTTATTTGCAGTTGGTTTACCAGGATAGTCCATTGGGCCAAGATGAACCCGTTTTCAATGGAGTCCTGGGACTCTATTTGTTAGATACAGATTAGAAAGGCAAGCCAGCTAAGTAAGCAAGTCTATGGTCTTTGCAAAGGAAAATAGTTGCACTTCACTGCTCCTCTGGGAGCATCTGAAGGGATTTCATCCATTAGCATTTCAATATTTTTTTATTCATCCTTTTGAAGTAGAAGGAAAATGTTTAAGATGGTTTTCTTGGTTTCATTGTTAGAGCACAGCAGCAGATATCACAACAGCCCTACTACACTTGGAGGGAGATTTTTGTAGAGTTACTTCCACCAGTCCATTATGTACTGCTGCTTTTAACTGCTTCATTTTATACACTGCCACAGCATTTGTGAAGGTAAGATTGTCTGCCTTTCACTGCATTTGATAAGGCTGGTATTTCTACAACCATTAATACCAACATTTCCCATGAATATTCACCCTTCTCACCTGGATTATGACTGGATTAGTACTGTCCCAGCAGGGTAGAATTATATCAAATATGGTTTATACTCAAATCCCTGGCATCAGGTGTATTCAGGGGATAGCTATTTGTCTTGGGCTGAATTCTGCACTGCTTTGTTAACCTTTTACATTCTGGGAGGGGGAAATGTGGTATAAGGACTACATGTGGAATCAGTCTAATGCAGATTCTAACTTCCTATTAATAATCATTAGGAGTCTGTCACTGAGGGGTCTTTTTAAAATCCAGGTGTACTTGGTCTCTTGTAGCCTGTCTTCAGTAGATACTCTGTTAAGTGCCCCTTATGATGGTCTGGTGTCTGGTGCCAGCCCAGGACTTCCAAACGCTATTCATTCTGGTTCTGAAATAAGCATGAAGAAAGTGTTTGTAGGTTCCCATAAACTATGAGCTCTTAATGCCCCTATTCCATGACTATCAAAAATGGTTGTAGTTAAATCTTCCTATTAAATCTCCTTGTGGTCTCCTTCTATAGTATCTGGAAACTATCAACACCCCATAATAGGTCCCCAGACCTGAGACTCTTATCTGTCCAAATTACCAGGATTCATAGTGTAAGAGAACAAGAAATGCTTAGATCTGCTAAGAATAATGCTACACAGTTAATAGTCACTTAATAGAATACTGACCATGCAGGTTATTACAAGTAAATACATCATTTAGTGCCAACATCACCAAACATGCCAGTCACAACCTAAATAAAGTATTTATTTATTTATTTATTTACTTACTTTAAATGCTCTTCTTTGAGAACAGCAGTGGGATAATTGAGTTGCACAGTAAATGTGCTAGTCAAATAATTACCCAACAACTTCCTATTAAAATCAATGGGAAACCTACTGCAGAAGTGAGCAGTCATGTTGTTCATCACTCATATCCCAAATCTTAGAAACAGAACATGTGTAGCCAACCTATGTCATATTACTGTGTACCCTGAGCACCTATGATTACTTTCTCTAAGCAACCAATGTCAGTGATAACCCAGACATCTCATGTCATTTGACTAGATATTACTGAGGGCAACATTCACTTAACTGTGCCGTCTTTCTCTTGCAGTTATATGCCTTTTGTTATTTTCTGGAAGGAAACCAGGTAGACCTATAGGTGATGGTAATAATGCAGACTGCCTACAGCACAATGCACTATTTATTTATTTTACTTTCTTTATTTTTTATCCATGATTAAGGTAGGAAGGATGCCTATAACAGCAAGATGAAATATTTTACTTTGGCTGTTCTTTACTCCACATTTGATGATTACACATTGCAGATGATCACCAGAAGAGGCTATCTGTTTGGGAGCAGTTGGTGCATGAAAAAGCAAATAATATTTAGGGTAATCCTGATGACGTGGTATAGAGTGGGGACAATATCTGAGAGCTACAATTTGGAATACATTACAGTGATCTTTTTGTCTTTCTGTTTCATTACAGTGTAACATCAGAGAGGCACATATATGGTGCACATCCATTGGGGGGAGCAGAGAAAGATACAGGGTATATGTGAAAAAAATAGGGTAGTTATATGATCTGGTTTACCCAGGGGTATTGTATATGTATATGAACAACAAGTTGAAATTAATTAGAGGTCACTATGTCTTTTACTTTCTTTACATACCCATCAGAAATGTGTACAGAAAGTGTCTATCTTGTAGATACAATTTGTACATGAAAGCAAGCAGAAGACAATTACATGATTCACGCAAAATGATCATTGATGCAGTTAGTTTTAGAAGAGAAAATGGATGTGTATATGCCTCTGAGAGCAATAGGTTGAAATGTATCACTGTGGTCATTGGTTCTTTCATTTCCATACAATCAAACATGAAGGGTATGCACAGAAGATGGCAGTTTTTGGGGATATGAGTGAGGAGACCTAGTGTACGTGAAATCCCAGGATACTTTCATGTTTACAGTCAAGTAAAAATTATATGGAATGTTTGGTGCAGTATATGTGTATAATATGTTTGAGTAGTGTATGCTTCTAACAGGACATTGCTGTGGCCATTATGCTTTTCATTTTCTTCTCAATGAAACATCAGAAGTATGCAGAATGAGGCTATCATTTTTGGGAGGTATATATTATTTGAAAATAAATGGGAGATATAAGATCACTTCTGAAGGAACAGTACTTGAATGTGGCCATTATATTTCTATAACAATTAAACATTCAAAGGTGATGTACTATCTCAAAAGTGACACATTTTAGTGTGAAAGTACATGTGCTTTTTGTACCCAAATAGCTTATCAGAAGTCTCCATGGTTTATACTGCAAGGTGCTTTATGGGATCTGACATATGACCTCATATAAAGAGAAAACAATTAGCATTTCAGGTGGCTTTGATTGTCAAAATCCAACACATTATTAAGCTTCCACCTGGAATTATTTGGCCAGTGATTGTCCAGAATATATTTGTACTTAATCCTCATTAGTCCACAAGTAAAAAAAAAAACATTTTTATTTCAGTAGCCAGGGCAGCAATTCTGTTACCACACACATGAGTTTTTAAACTGTGCCTACTGACACAGTAATTGTGCTGGCATGTAAATCAGGACCAAAGTACAGTGAAATCCTTGGTTGGTAGAATAGCATTCTTGGGTGTATTTTAACCCAAGTATCTTATCGAAATTCCTTGAATTTTTATTATAAATTGCTTTAGGGGAAATGACATCTGACCACTTATATACACATAAGAAGTCTAGAGTTTCACAGAACTTTTGCCATCAGTCTGTCACTCCACTTGGTTTCCACCTGAGAGCACTTCTGCTCAAAAGGATGAGTGAAAATAACATCCAGAATATATGAGTACAAAATTCTTATTATGTCAGAAGCAAAACTACTATATATTTCACCAGAAAAAATTATTTTCACATGCAAAATGTCATGATTGCAATGCCATACTTTCACTCAGTTAAGGTGGTTATCTTCAAATTCAGTACTGAGCTGCACTGGTATTATTGAGAGCAGAATAAGATTTGTATATGCATTTCCTAGTTGATCATCCTGTTTTTACTAAATTAAAACTGACAATGAAATCCGTAAGGATGACTAAGATATAGAATTACATGGATAGGCTTAGCTACATATGCCTTTACTAATCTGACATTTTGCATTATAAGTAGCTTCCATTGTTGATGTTCTGAATTTCTTCTTAGTATGTCCAGTGCAATAACAGCACAGAATTTGTCTCTACTTTGCAATCATTGTATCAAAAGTAAAAAAATGCATTTACTTTTTATTTATTTACTTATTTATTGCTTTTGTTGACCGTAAAAGTCTAACTGGATAGAAAATCTCTTTTCAGAGGAGGCCCAGGGAGAAAATTTCCAGAAGATACAGATAGATAAAGTAACATCCCACATACATAGTGTAATGAATTGTTTGAGCATGCAATAACAAGGAAAAAAATCACTGACAAAATGCATATGGATATTCAACATACAAACACAGTGTACTTATTATACATGTGATACAATGATATGAAAAAATCATTCCAAAGTAAATGGGAGTGACTGTTTAGACAAACAGAATTTAAGCCCATAGTACTTTGTAATAGTAAGACAAAGTTTAGACCAAAAGAATTTAAAAACAGAAGGGCAGTGCTAAAGTAAACATAAAAAAATGTGAAGTTGAAGAGATTGTAGTATGATGTATGTGGCCAAGTAGACACAACAGTCAGAAGATGTTAGAAGACTACTGGCCATGAAGTCATTTTAGAATAGGCTGGGATAAACATAAAAATAAATATATTTATTTGCACTTTATTGACTAGGTTAGTCCCACTTGGCCAAAGGCTTCTTTTCATGGGAGATCTGAGGTGGTATTCATACCTACTAAGGGAAATTTGACCTGGACACTGGAGAACTTCACCTACTATTTTCAATAAGTGCTGTGCAGTCTTTTACATCAACTGAACAACCACCCACTCAGTTAGATGAGCCTTGGTTTAGTGTAATTAACCAGTCATGGTGCATGAGCCAAGTCATGAGACCATTAGGTATTGTTTCAATAGTAGCTTGAAGGATTTCAGGTTGTAGTTTGTCTTTGTGAGATAGGAATGGACTTCCAAACTTTAGAGATATGAGAGGAATGCAATTAGTCACCTGTAGTATTATTTATTTGTTTGCAGTTAAGAATTTGCCAGAAAATCAAAGAATCCTAAATGGACAGTAAGACTGAATAATGTTTTTAGTGTTTGACATTTCAGGCTGGAAAATGAGACTCTGAACAGCTTTTGGTTGAGTAAATATTCACTAGTGACAAAATTCTAACCAGTTTATCTGTTTTAGTGCCATGTAGTGATGAAATCTATAAGGCATATCAGCTCAAAATATTGTTATTTTGTTGTAGCATATTTATTTGGGTAACTTGCAGTTTGGCAAATATAGGAGCAGCATATAGGAGGGTGGTTAACAGTAGAGTAGAAGCAATGGATTTGCCTAGGCTGGCCAGTCAGGTAAGGTTAGCTCAATAGTGTGTCCCATTTTTATGTACTGTGCTGATATCTTGCTTTATATAGTGGTCAAATTTCATTGCATTTTCTATGATGACACCTAAAAGCTTAGTATGAGATAGCTTCAATTTTAGTTTGGTCAGAAAACATAACGGTGAAGAGAGGTTTGCCATTAGAGTATTATACAGGAATGAACAGAATTAGTTTGGTCTTCTTAGGGTTTAATGGCAATTGAGAGTTACAGAATCGTGTTTCAGTGGAGTTGACAGATTCCTGTGTTAAGCCTGTTTGAAATTGTTGTAGTGTTTTTGGCAGTGCAGATAAATGTGGAATCATCAGTATTCTGAGTAGGTGGTAGTATGTTTACTTTCAGTATGTAGGTTGCTTGCAAAAACATTGAATAGTAAGGGAGCAAGCATAGATCCATCAGGCACCCTTATATACATTGAGAGAAATGGACAGTTTTTGTTTTTCCAATTTTTTAGCTTAAAGTCTGTCATTAAGATAGCTGTTGAAGCAGGTGAAAGATCAGTGTTGAAATCCTAAGGAGAAAAGTTTGTAGAAAAGTTTTTGGTGGGACACTGTTTCAAAAACTTTTGACAAATCAAGGAAAATGCTACTGCTGAGGGCCATGTATTACTATTGATGTTGGCAGCAAAGCTGAAAAGAGACATAAAATATTGTTATAGTATGGCCAGAAACCATGTTGTATGGAGCTTAGTAAATTAATTGCATTACCAAATTTAGGTAGCTGGGATTGGGCACATTTTTCTAAGACTTTAAACTGGGGAACAGAATGGCTATTGACTTGTAATTAGTAGGGATGACGCCCTTGTGCAGGGGTAAAATATAACATTTTTTCCCAAAATTTTTGGGATGTAGCTTTCTGTGATTGTATGGTTTATTAGGATGGAGACTGGATTGGATAGGGTGTCAGCCACAAGTTTAAATGTTCTGCTACAAGATTTTCTTGGGCAAGTGTAGTTGGCTTATTTAGAGAGACTGTATTCCTGATGGTGGATGTGGGGATGGGTTAAAAATCAAATGTATTGGGATTTTTTGCTGATTCTGGATGGGGTAGGGTGTTACATGCGGTAAAGTTTTTTGAGGGAAGTTACTCTGTTAGGAAAATATGTATTGAATAGGCTGGCAGTGCTGTTATTATCATTAGTGTATTCAGTTGTAGGGGTTGGATAGGCTGGCAGTGCTGTTATTATAATTAGTGTATTCAGTTGTAGGATTTGGATAGGCTGGCAGTGCTGTTATTATCATTAGTGTATTCAGTTGTAGGGGTTGGATAGGCTGGCAGTTCTGTTATTATCATTAGTGTATTCAGTTGTAGGGGTTGGTTGGGTAGTGTGGTCAGGGTGTATATGTTTGTTGATGGGTATCAGAAAAGTTTCAGGTTGTTTTGCATAACTTGTTGGAAGTTCATATAATATGTTTGCTTTATTTATTTTTTATTAAGTTTGGATATGTGTTTTGGTGTAGTTTATTGTTTTAAAAGTCAAAAAAATCAAAAGTCAAAATAAACTTTATTGTCATTCAGAAATCACACAAGTGCAAAAAACTGAATGAAATTCCATGTTTCCAGACTCAATGTGCAGACAACATATACACTATTTTCACAGACATTTACACATATAACACCTAGCTATTACATCACAGAAATGCAGGTAGACAGACTAATATTGCACATAATTAGAAACACATTTTAACACTTTTTGAACTGAACACTTACTTGCATGAGACTTTAGTATTGCACAGGTACTTGGTTAAGACATTGCACTGATGCTTGCACATAAAGAGATATTGAGTATTGCACTGTGAACATTAGAGTATTGTCCTATGCACCTTATAGTATTGCACTATGGCTAATTTATGAATTTGCATGTATTGCACTGAAAGAAGAGATATTTTACTGCATTGCTACTGCCCAAGATGGCCTATAAGTTACAGTCATGGTGAATATTTCACTAAGTATTAGGTGAGACTCATAACCAGGTTCTTGCACAATATGAGACAGTTTCTACTGACCCAGTTGGACAATATGGAGTGTAGCGGTTATTAGAGTTCAGCAGCCTGATGTCATTAAGGAAAAAGCTGTTCCTGAATCTTGTAGTTCTGCAACATATTCTTCAGAAGCGCTTTCCGGATGATAGATGTAGGAACAGTCTGTAAGCAGGGTGAGTGCTGTCTTTAATTATTCCTCTGGCCCTGTTGAGATAGCTGAATAAGTACAAGTCATGGATAGGTGGTAAGGTGGTCTTAATGATCCTGTCAGCTGTCTTCACCACTCTCTGGAGGGATTTGCACTCAGAGGTAGAGCAGCTTTCATACTATACCATGAGGTTGTTTGTCAGGATGCTTTCTATCGTACCTCTGTAGAAGGTAGTGATAACTGTTGATGGGAGATTTGCTCTCCTCAGCCTTCTTAAAAAGTACAATCTCTGGTGCACTTTCTTGACTATGGCATTTGTATTTGTGTTCCAAGACAAGTCCTCATCGATGTGCACTCCCAGAAACTTCATGCTTCTCACTCTTTCAACTGTTTCCCATTGATGGTAAGGAGAGAATGTTCCTTGCGATTTTTCCTGTAGTCCACAATTATCTCTTTTGTCTTGTTCACATTTAGTGCTAAGTTTATATTTCCATTCCAGGAAATCAGTTATTCCACTTCATCTTTATACGCTGTTTCATCATCATTACTGATGAGGCCCCACCACCGTTGTGTCATCAGCAGACTTGATGTGATTTGCATTGTACCTGGCTGTACAATCATGTGTTAACAGGGTGAACAGCAAGGGACTTAGTACGCAACCTTGTGGAACTCCAGTGTTAAGAGTGATGCTGTCTGAGACGTTATTTGCTATGCACACTTTCTGAGGTCTGTCTGTGAGAAAGTCAAGAATCCAGTTACAAAGTGGAGTGTTGATGCCTACTTGGAGTAGCTTCATTATCAGGTGAAGAGGGATGACCATATTAAAAGAAGAGCTAAAGTCAATTAATAGTACCCTCATGTAGGTGTTTTTATTCTCAAGGTGTTCCAGCAATAGGTGGAGTGCTAGAGAGATGGCATCTGCTGTACAGCGGTTTGCTCAGTGAACAAAATGCACAGGGTCAAGATCAGCAGGAAACCCAGATATTATGGCATCCTTGACCAGCTTTTCAAAGCACTTCATCACTGTGGAGGTGAGGGCTACAGGGCAGTAGTCATTTAGGCAAGATGGTGGATAATTCTTTGGTAATGGAATGATTGTTGTATCCTTGATGCATTTTGGAACTATTTGCTGACTCAGTGAGTTATTGAAGATATCCATGAAGACATTTGTTAGTTGCACTGTACAGTCCCTGAGCACATGTCCTAGGATGTTGTCAGGCCCAGCTGCTTTTCTCAGGTTAACTCTGTGCACTGCCCTCTGGACATCAGCTGGGTGGAGGGTGAGCATCTTCTCATTATGGCCGATGGGCATTTTCTTTACTGTTGTTCTGTTCCCTTCCTCAAATCTGCTGAAGTAGACATTCAGTTTATTTAGGAAATCCCTGTTGTCCTCACATTGTGAAGATAAGGGTCTACAGTCAGTTATGTAGTTATGTAGCTTTAGAGGCTGGGTTAAGTTTTAGTTTTTTTACAACTATTCCAAGCTCTAGTTCTTCCTTCCATTGTATTTTTCTTTTTTTCTAGTTACCAGAGTGGAGGATTTACTCTTTTGTTTCTTAGGCTTGATCATTTAAGATGAAGAGAAATCTATCATTAAAATATGTGACAGTTTCATCTAAAAGGAGAGGAAGAAGGCAGTCCCAGTGAATGTATCTTAAGCTGGCCAAGAAAGGATCCATATGGAAAGATGTGAATTTATGTACTAGCTTATAGTAGTGATGCTTCACAGGAGAGTTTAGCTGCCTAATTATAAAAGTAGAGAGATAATCCCTTAAGGGGTAAAGGGGAGAAGCAAGAATATTATTTGAGGAATTTGTGAGTATCCAATTGATGATGGAGCTCTCGTTACTGGTTTTATTGTATCTAGTAGGAGTGGAGATAATTTGAGTAAAGCCATATAAATTGAGTATATTACTGTTAGAGTTACTTTGTGCCAATCTATATTGAAGTTCCCAAGTATTAAAGTTTGTTGTCTGATATTTGCTGAAGCTCATAAGAGGACTTTATCTGTACTATTTATGTTGTTGCTACCTGAAGGTATGCAAATAGCAATGATGAATAAGATCTTACAGTTATCAACTTGAAGTGAGGATACAAGAATCTCAGCAGTTTTAGTAGTTAGGAGGCTATAAGTAGAGAGGGATTATTGGAAGGTGTTATTGTAAATTTTTGTCATGCCACCTGCTTTTTTTTTTATCTACTCTAAACATGTTATATCCTGGTGGTAGAATCTCCTCATCTTTTATATCTTGCTTTTGCCAGGTTTCAGGAATGATCATGATGTCAGTGGAGCTGAAGGCAATCCACATGTGGACCGCTGGGAGTTTGTTTCTAATGCTTCTGATGTTGATGCATTTAGAGGTTTGACAAAATGAGCAAGGTGTCTTTGTGGTAGTAGTTTTTTGAAGGCTGGAGAGAGCCTGTGGTAGTTTATCATTCCTTTTCTGAGAGATAGAGGGGAATCTGGTTTTGGATGAATATCTCCACAGAGACTGAGTGAAGGAGGTTGAGGTAGGGGAAGAGCTGCTTAGGTTTAATTTTTTTTTTTGTTTATAGCAAGTCTTTAGAGGATGGGATTGAGAAAGGTATAGTATGACTAGAAAAGGTGATTAATAGGTAAGCTGATTAGGCTAGGTGTGATACAGAAATAACACTGAGTTTTATTTTGAGTTAGAGAATATGATACTTGAAAGTGACTTGCTGGTATTGCTAATGGAAGGATGTTAAGTGTATAAAAGAGGGGTTGGGATAATAAGCTAACATTTTGAATGGTGTAGAACAGGTGTAGGCAGACTTTAAAAGTGTTTGTCAATTGTTGTGAATGGATGCCTTTTGGAGAAAAATATATGGGCTATGCTGGGGTAGCTGAGGGCTTGAGTTATATGGGGTGGGTGGTAGGAAAAGACTGGTAAAAGCTGCAAGCTGAAGGTTTGAGTAGAAGTTTGATA
This sequence comes from Protopterus annectens, assembly GCF_019279795.1. Classification (NCBI taxonomy): domain Eukaryota; kingdom Metazoa; phylum Chordata; order Ceratodontiformes; family Protopteridae; genus Protopterus; species Protopterus annectens. The sequence goes on along the minus strand of NC_056731.1, from coordinate 994,472,364 downwards.
GGAGCAGATATTCAAAAAATATTTTGAGGTGGTTAGTGGAGAGGGAAGAGTAAGAGATATGCAGAGAAAAGTATAAAGGTGTTATTCATTGTTGAAGGGGCAGAATGTGTTTATAATGAGACTATATAAAAAGGGAGTGAGTGGAAATGTGAACGAGAAGAAGGCAGGCAGGGAGAAGAGTCAGCACAGATAATAAATGCAGTTGAAGGTAAAGAGGTGTATGAGATAATTGTAGGGGGGGTAGAGCTAACTTTTGTTTTGGTTTTGTGCATTGGAGAAGATTGGCTAAATATAAACGTGGAGTAGGAGTTGCTAAAAATAACCGTCCAGTTGAGAGTAGACTAGTTTATACAGAATTTTCCCTAAGATTGGGATAATTGACAATGTACAGAAGTCTGAAGAGGCAGAGGTTTTCTGTATTTTTGAAAAAGGTTTAAAAATTGTAGAATTTCAAAAGGGAAAACATAATGTCTTTTTTAACGGATAAGTTGAAAGTATGCTAAAGGGGATTTACAAGTTAGTCTTTACAAAATAAGAGGGAACATGGTACATAACCTAATAAGACAGATGACACAAACTTCACAATGGAGATGGAGTGAGGGTCATCTAAGTGTTGCCCAAATCTGACATTCTCAAGGCAGTCTTAAAAGGAAAGCCAGACAATATGAAGGAAAATGCCAAACTCAGAACTCTATTACCACCAGGGGTGTGAATTAGTGCACTGGTAACAGGAAAGAAGAGATTTGGAAGTCAAACTGAAAGCTTCTGAGAAAGGATCATAAAAAATACTAACCTGATGGTTTAAATGTAAATACTAGGACCATGAACAGAAAGGAAAGAGGCATTTACCCAGGATAATCTTCACTTAGAATAACACATGGTTTTTTTGGTACTTTTTCATGTCTGATGAAGCGTTGCAAGCACCTGTTTCTGCAGTTTTGCTTCCATTAAAGTGGAGTTATCTTTATGAATTTTTTTACTAAGGATCATTTTGGAGACTTCTACTGGTCGTGGTGCACTCTATACCTTTTTTCATTTTATTGTGTCCTGTAAACAGAGTGCTTTACCTGGCAGCTTGAGTTCTTCTTCTAAATGATAATGATGTTTATGAAAAGGTAGGACGTAATTTGTATAATGATGCTTTAAGGGAATATAATGAGTTACTTAAGAAGGGTGAAAGGTTAGGCTATTTTTCCAAAACAGATTTAAAGAATAAATTTAATATAGAGGGTTGTAAAATGGCTACCTTCTATTGTCTCCCCAAAATACATAAAAATTTAAAAATACCACCGGGGAGACCTATTGTTTCCGGTTCTAATTATTTTTTGCATAATTTAGGTCTTTTTTTACATATTTTTTTATTAACTAAGGTAAAGACTTTACCATCATACATTACTGATGTTTTTGATTTTATAGAAAAGATTAAAGATGTTAACTGGAACGAGCAGATGTATTGGGTCACTTAGCTATGGGCCTTTTGAATCTGAATTTTGTATAGAAATTATTTTTTTCATAAACATGTTATTAAATATTATAGGTTTGTGGATGATTTGATTTTTCTGGTTGAGGATGGTGAAGTTTTAGTAGATAATTTTATTTTAGACTTGCATAGAAACAGATTTTCTTTGGAGTTTGATGGGTTTAAAAAGGGTACATCTATTCCTTTTCTTGACATCATTTTAAATATTGTTGATGGAAAGAGTTTAGTAACATCTGTCAATAGAAAGTTTGATAATTTCTAGATTATGTAATAATGAGGTTATTTTTGATAACGAATTGAATTTATTGATGCAAATGTTTAGTCAGCGGGGATATACTAAGGAAGTAATTCAAAATAGTTATGAGGTTTTGTGGATATAGGTGTAAAAAAGTTAGTAATAATGTGTATACTAGGTGCCCAGATGCACATAATGATAAGATTGATAAACAAAGGGACATCTTATATTTTGTTACAACTTATGGTTGTTTTACTGCTGAATTGGTTAAGTTAGTTAATCATTATTAGAACTATTTTAGTTCTTTGAATAACGTGTCATCATGGTTGGATGTCAGAATAAGATTTTCTTATAAAAGAGGTAAGAATATAAAATAATGTACAATGTAGTTTATCATTAAATGGCACTTTTAAGTGTGGTAAATGTAAGGCTTGTAGTTTTGTAGTTAATAGTTTCTCCTGTATTAATAATGTTAGTTTTAATACATGTAGTATTTTTAGTTGTAACTCTGATAAATGCCCATATAATAAATTTTACATTGGCATTTAAGGTTAGGCTTATGGAACATGCTAGGGACATTATTAATAATAAAGAGGAAAGTTCTATAGCTGTACATTTTAGAAATTTTCATAATAGTAAAAATGAGGGGTTACAAGGTACAGTTTTGGAAAAAATAAATTGTTCCTGGCATATTTTGAATATTAAACAGGTTTTATTATATAAAGAAGCTATTTATATCTTGAAATTTAATACTATGTATCCACGGGGCCTTAATAAAGATTTAAATTGGAGAGTATTCATTTGACATAATGCTGTGCTTTGCAGACAATTGATTTATTGTATAATTGTTTTATTAATTGGTGTTTGGTTTATATAAAGTGTATGTGTTTGTATGTTTTTATGCATTTCAGTTGTGGATCTGTTTCAGTCGTTTATTTCATATTGTTTTTGTTGGGTTGCTTATATAAATAAAAGATTGTAATTGGACTACTGAAGAAGTAAATAAAAGAAGAGGTTAAATCCTCCTGATGTACACACTGATAAAATAAGTATATACTGATTACCATGACTTAGAGAAGGGAGCAGGGTATTGAGTCCTAGATGGAACTAAATATTTGAACAAATGCTATTCTTTAAAGTAAATAAGTGACTTATAAGCTCTTATAAGCTCCGTGGATTCTGTCTAGTATCCATTAGGAATTATTGTTTCTGTCTAGTATTCATTACAGCTAATATAAAGTATAGTAGGAGTCTCTCTTAGATGTGTACCCTCCTATATAATTTTTTTTTAATTTGTTTATTTTTTTATTTTGATTTCATTGAATGCAGTAGATCTATCAGTGGTGGCTGGAGACTTCATATCAAAGGGGGGCTGCAGGAGACAGCTGAATGGGTGGAGTCAATTGGAATGGGTGTGGCTAACTTGAATGGGGCAGAGCTATGTTTAAAACCACAAAAACTGGGACTTTAATTAAATATGCTCCCCTGGGTGCAAAACCATCATTATGAGAGACCAATCAAGACAAAATGAAGTGTAGAAGAAAAAAATATTTCAATTCATTAGCTGCATGACAGCTTACTTAATATCTAGATGGAAACAAAAAGGTTGTGAGGCATGAAAAAATAAATTACTTTTTAAATACATTACTGAAATGCCAGTCAAAATCAAGTATAATAAAACAAACAGCACTCAACTCAAACCACTTCTCCTGGCACTGCAGGTCTAATTATAATTTATATTCACCTTTATAAAAGTACCAAGTCTTTCGGCTTTTCCTGGTTAGGGGTCACCACAGCGGAACTCTGGTCTGCTAATGATTGGAAGTAGATTTTTATGGTGCTGAGTTGCCAGCCCAATACCCCACCTTCAAAGAAGGCACACCAGCTCACACATACACCTACCTGCATGTCTTTAGACATCATTAACATGCTGAAAGTAGCAATTTCTGTGATACACCCATTTGTAAAACTGTTTCTTATCCAAAAGGACTTGTTGCCTGACAACAACTATGTACTTGTTTAATGGGGAAAACATGATCAATGTAAAGAATGAACAACAAACAACAAACAAGCTCAAGATAAATTGCTTAAAGGATTACTGCACAGGTTATGGACCACACATGATAAACTGGCATTCTGTTTAGTTTAGAGGTAAAGCCTGCAAAGATGACTGCAAGTCTCCAACAAATGTAATGAGGTTCTAAAAATACTGTAAGCCTAGCCTTTATTACAAATACTGTGATATGCATTTCAATACCTAAGGCTTATATGTTATCTAGTTATGTAAATATTCTCTGCATGGCAACAACAAAAAGGTTTTCAATGTTGGTAATTCTTTAACAGTATGATTATTAAAGCTTACTTGCATCTTACAATCTCAGACAAGCTTACCTGATGGTCATTAAAGCATTGCTACTTAAACACAGAGCAAAAGGCACTGCAACAACATGCATTTTCTGAATAATAAGAAGCATAAACCAACAGTATAAAATGTGACAGAAAAACAGAACATTCTCCAAAATCAAGGACATATTAAAAGCCACTGTAGTACTTGTGTCTACCTTGGATGGGGGGATACTCTGCACACTTACAAAGCATAATTGCTCCTTGCCTTGCTTGGACACATCCAGAGTCACTAAATGAGGGAGTGGGGTGCAACAAGTATGTCACAACTTGAACTGTCTCTGGCTGACGGTGATGGCCCTGACACATTTGTCATACCTCTCAGCCTCAGAGAAAGAAATCTGTACAAAGCCATAAATAGAAGTGGGACAAAGCCCAAAAATAAGGACAATTTTAAAATATTGCTCTTATAAACTTAGATAATAGGTGTTGCATTAGTATGAATTTTCTGAAGGGTATGAACTCTGAAACTCAGATGTCTGTCATTATTTTCTAACTTCAATCTTTAATGATTTGCTACTAATTTTGCCAGAAAACCAAAATTTTATGAAAAACGGACCAAAAATGTGATGCAAATATATAAAACAGCCACACAATACAGCTAGGAACAAGTTGAGCAGCTGACAAAATAAGAGAATCTATATGCATTTCTGAAATAAAAGTAATCTATAACACTGATCACTACAATTATTTATTAATTGTAAACCTTCTACATTTTCTTCAAAATTACCATTTTGTGGAGGGATTATTAGGGGGAGAGCAACATTTTGAGCCAAAATCCGGGGCAGTTGAGAGGTTTGGATATACCTAATTCTATAAAGCGATTTATTTGCATGTACCTCTCAACTTCTTAAAGCAGGAAATCTGGGCAAGGCCAAATATATTGGGGGACATACAAACAATATTAAAAATTGCTCTTGTATAAACTTAGGCAGTTGATAGAATAACAGGTCTTGCTTTAGCATGAAGGGTATGAAGTCTAAAACTCAATGTCTGCCATTATTTAGTGACTTCAATCCTAAATGATTTGCCAGAAAACCACAAATTTTAAAAGGAAAAAACAAAAATAAGAAGCAAAAATCTATTCATGCTGCGAATATCTGGACAGTTGAGAGGTATAGTTCAGCCAGGGCTGTCTTTGAGTTTGTTGCCCTTCCCCCCTCACAAAATCATGGTTGAATGGGGCCTTCCCCCTGCAGCCATTCCAATGTCCCAGTACATGGCTATTTCACCCCATTTACCATAAACACTGTAATGTGCATACTGCTTTACCTCTACAATAATTTGGATTTCATTTAAACATTTTATTTTACATTTTACAGCACAAACACTAATAGACATCTGCTAAACAAAGCAATGCAGTCTCACAATGAAAATAGACTTAGTATTAAAACTTCTCTTCCCTTGAAACTAACATTCATTGAAACCCACATTCAAAGAAAATACATCTGGCCAATGACAGATAAAGATTAACTGTGGGCTCTTTTCAAATCATAGGCCCCTTGCACACGAAACATACATGTGTTCTTTGATACACCTTCCTGATTGTATTAAATTATATTCCTTATATAATACAGTACAGTTGTTAGAGGGCATTTTAAATTTATTGTTTTGAACATTTTTTCGGTAAACAATGAAACAAAATGCATGCACTAATAATGACAATACTGCCCAATGCACAACATTTCCATCATAAAATTCTACTCAGACTTCTACAATCCACCAGTATCAGTAAATATGCACAATCTTTGCAGAAGTAAAAGTCATCTAAATAATTCCACATTAAAGAGATCTGTAGCTAAAGAAGAGGTTGCTGCTAGCAAACAACTTTATATTTCATTGTTTCATCTACAAATAAAGTACCTCTTTCCCTTGAGGAATAAATTGCCTATGTTACATTAAAAAATGATAAGCTAGTAATATTGCAATACAGACATTCTCAGGACTGCAGCATCCACCCTCTTAAAAAGTACAACACAGTACAGTATCATCAATGCATCTACATACTGTGGGAGTAGAACCCACAGCCTTCTGCATCAAAAGCAAGTACACTACCTGTTGTGCCATTAACAATGTAAGCAGATTCAGCATAAGCAGCACTAAACTTCTCTTCCCCTGAAGCTCTCAGCTCCTTGTAAAACCCACTTGACACTCAACTGCATCTCTCAACTTTGCAGCACAAGAAATCTGGAAAAAGACAAACTTTATGGGAGGGGACAAAAGCCCAAAAACCAGGGACACTTTGCTTGTATAATCTTGGAAAGTTGCTAGAATAAAATGCAGTATCACCATTCATTTCAAGTCTTAACCCAGGACCCTGTGCACTATAGTTAGAGCAACATACCACTATGCCAAATTAGCTGATTCATGAAAGACAGGAAGACTGAAACTAAATGGCTATCAATTAGTGAACTCAGTTCTCACCACAGTTCTCAACCTCTTAGCACAAAACACCTAGACAAAGCCAATAATGAGGGAATACAGCCCCCAAACATATTCAGTGAATTCAGTTCTCATCATAGCTGTCAACCTTTTAGCACAAAAAGAACTGGACAAGTCAATAATGGGGGAATACAGCCCCAAAATAGGGACAAATTTCAAATATTGATCTTATAAACTATTCATAGGTTCATAGGTTCATACTAGGCTATCTGCCCTAGGGCATTTATAAGCCTAGCCATGGCTTGTTTGGCTTTAAGCCACCCATTTTAATTTATGCCTTTTATCTTTTTTCAGGTTGGCATACTGCCACCTCACAGTACAGATGACACAGAAGTGATAACTGGGGTAAACCTCCCATCTCCCATCCACTCATCAAAGATTCCTCTTGAGAGCCTCTGACTCTCTGCTTGCCTAACCTGGGGAGGGATGAGCCTCCCTCAGAATGGAGCCTCTGGGTTATGAATTTGTGTTTTCAGGGTTCGCCCTATCCATTTATTAGCTGAGGTTCAAGTCTCTTGATTTGCGTGTTCTCATGGGCATTCCAGTCTGAGCATTACTGCTTCCATTAATTGTCGTCTCTCTGCCGGCTATCACGTCGAGCACAGGTCTTGAGAGCTGCAGGCGGTATGCATATGGCATGTAGAGCTGGAGTTTTGAGTCTTCTGAGGATTTACTTTTTGTTTTTTTGTTTTGATTTTCTTGTTGAGTAAGGTGCATCCCTAAAGGGTATTGTACTCAATTATGGGCCTGATGAGGAGATGGGGAGAGGTAGAGAAGCTGATGCCTGATGAGGGATGAGTAATGAGGCAGATGGCACTAATGATGTTTTTGTGAATCCTTAAAGCTTGTTGGTTTGGCTATATAAATACGCTTCAAACCACTTTGTGTCCCCCCTTGTCCAATTACTTCTATGGTATTCCCAGATTAGGTCCTGGTACTTCTTTAAAGGCCTGCTTTTGACCATGGTAATTTGTGTTTCCACTTTGTTTGGCTTTTAGGGGGCTCCTATTTACTTTTGGCATTTCTGCTTGAGGCATGGCTCTGAGGCCAGCCACCTGTTTCTGGCAGGCCCTTTTGGAGCCAGCAGTTGTGTCGGCTGGATGCTTGAGTCTAGGCTGGAATACCGCATCTGCCTGAAGTATATAGGTATATACGATGTTGGCTACTGTAGCTCGAAGAAATATATACCCAGACACCAGGTCAGTCTGGTTGCTTGTGTGGGACACCACCACTGAGGTTCTGTCCTTGGACATGGGGTAAGCAATTCTTGTGATGTGGGTTGGTATTTAAGCTGTGTTTACGGTGGGTATCTGTTTTGAGGGGGGTTGAGGGAAGGCTTTACAGGCTTAGGTAGCTGTGGTAGTGGGAATATTTGTCAATGGCCTGTCAATGGTTTTGACTGAGGTAGGCTGTTAGGCAGGAGCCCTTGTCAATGCCCTTGGTGAAGCCGGGGATCGAAATCCAACCAGGTCCCCAATATCTTTAACTAAGAGGTCCATGATGATCCTTTCCAGATTTAGTTCTAGTAGGTAGCTGGGCTTATGGGAAGGATAGTTTGGGGATCCTAGAGGTAGCTTTCTTATGGAGAGGACCCGGAGAAACATGGGCCACTTTTTGCTGCATTACATCCTGTAGGTGGGCTGAGATTGAACAGTAGTTTTATGTTTGGGTTTAGCCTTCTTGGCTTCCAGTAGTCTGTTGTTCCGGACACCACTATCTTATGTTTGGGTTTTGTCTCTTGATTGAGTCGGGGTAGGGCGCATGCTGCTGACCATGAGGTGTGGAGGGCTGGGTGTTTTATGGTCTGAGAGATGCAGATATTTTTTCTTTGGTGGGGGGTTGCTTGTCTGCTGGCAATATTTGCCCTTTTGGTGGCAAATTGTTGGCTGAACCTGTCAGCTAGGATTTTGGACTTTGCTGTGGACCTTTGGTGTATTTTTTGTCATTTGTAAATATCCTGAGTGTTATCACAGAATTTTAACCATCTTTAAGCTGGCCTTAATTGTATTATGTGTCTGTTATCCTTAGTGTAATGTGGTGCCCTTTCTCCTTGCTTGGCTTCAGTGATTTATATTGTGCCGTTGTTTTTATTCTATACTGATTTATGGTTGGGTCCACCCAGACATTTTGCTTTGCCTTTGGAGGATTGGGTCTTGGTTTTGTTTTGTTTATTTATGATCTCCTACACTAGACAGGATTCACCCTTATTTTAAGTTGGGTCTTGGTTTCTGGGCCGGGGAGATCCATCAATTCCTGAAGGTGTTCAAAGGATTCCCACCTCAGTTTTGAGTTCAGTAGGTGTTCATTAGAGAAGTTTTTTTCTGGAGCTTTTTTAGGGGTCGGGCAGTTTTTGGCCAGTGAAAAATTTTGATTTTTGTTTGAGACTGTGGAGGGATGTTATGGGGGTGGGGTGGGACAGGGATATCCAGTGAGATTGGTTGTGTACAGGTCCTTACCAGTTAGGATACACTTCTAGTCTTGACTAGAGTCCATATGTTGGTGCATTTCAGGATTTGTTTGTTTCCCTCTTGAGGGCATGGTGTTTTCCCCAGTTTGCAGTTTGGTCTTGGGTTGTTCTGTTTGATTTTGGGCTATTTTGTTGGAGTGGAATGAATGCTCCAGTCTCCAGCTCAATGGTTGAAGTAAGAGTGGGGTAGTGGTGTTTGGAGAGACCTTCATATTTTTACTGAGTTCTCAGGAAGGCAGTGGGTTTCCTGGCTGCGAAGTGGTGATACAACCTGGTGCTGCTGGAAGCCAGTTTACCCACAGTTAGTTGCACATGAATAGTCTCTGATTGGTTCGGGGGCCACCAGCCTGGAGCAAAAGGTATGATTGATGAATGTCGATACTCCCCTGAAGTTGGTTTCCTGTCAAAGTTTTGGGATTAAAAAGCATGTATGAGGTGGCTCCTCAGAGTGGCCAGAACTCTAGAGCCCTCTTGAGTTTAGAGGTACTGCAGAGCATCGATGTTCTGTTTGCTAAGGAGAGTTACTTGTCTTTGCATCTTTGCGTTTTGACTTCTGGCGTTGAGTAGCATTACTCTTAGTTTCTTATCCTTGTGTGGGGGCACAGCCCAGGTTTGTGAAGCATTGCTGAAATAAAAGGCACGGCCATCCTAAAACAAGAGCCCCAGCCAGTAATATCCCCAAGACCACAGGTAATTGCAGGTCCCTGTGAATTACACCAATATATGAAGGCATCATTCTTGTGTGATCATTGGATGGCATTGGATCATAGGATCACACCAGTACACCAAGCCAATTGGCTCAGCCACAGCGTTGTACTGGCCTGTAGTCCATCATTCTTGCCTTGGTAGATGCTACTCCAGGGTCACACAGGGAGGGTACAGGACTGAGCCTGGTGCCCGCTCTTTATGTCTCTTTTCATGTAGTTGGATGTTGCGTCAGAGTCATTCACACCAGTGTTGACAATCACTGAGTTCCATTTGCTCAGTTGGTGACTGTGACCCTGGGTGCCTGACGCCAGATGGCAATGGGGCGCAGTGTGCCTGTTGTCTGTGTCCCTCTCCTTGTGTCTGGGCAGTGGGATATGTAGAGTTGCGGTTTTGTTTGTTTTGCTATATGTAGTTTTCTGTGTGTGTGCTTTGGGTGGCCTGCACTGTGACTGTTTCTTTACGCTGGTGTGAATGCTTTTTGTGTCTGTATGCTGCATTTGTAGGGTTTGTAGGTCTATGTGACTGGTACTGTGTGGTGGGCTTGGTAGGGACTTATGTAGACAGGTATGTATGTTTTGTGTGAGATTGTGTTTGGTTTGCTGTCGTGGTAGGTCTATCATGTGTTGGAATTTGTTGGAGTGTGGAGAGCTTCTCTGTTGTTTGGTTAGTTGAGTACTGAGTTCAGAAGCCCCTGGAAGAGTTTGGCTACATGATTAGCTTGACATTAATAATTGGAATTTGTTGGGATAGGAGAGGGTAATTCCTGTGTACATGAGGCAGTTGTAACAGGGTGTCAAGTAATTGTAAAGTTCACCAGCTGGACCGGAGAGGCTTATACAAGTGACCTTTGGAACTTGAGTATAATATTGGCTATGAAAATAATGTGAAACCAGGGCCAGTTGGGGAGTGAGGGCCAGGTAACAGAATAGCAAGTGCTGCACAGTAGCATGCTTTTAGTGAGCAATATTCAGAAGCTTTAGATTAGGGAAATGCTTACAGGTAGCAGGTTTGTACTTAATTATTTTTCCTGTAATCTTGGAGCTTTTCTCCCGGGGCCTCCGCTGAAAATGGGCCACTGGCCCAGTCAGACACTAACCTAGTCAACAAAATAAATCAATAAATAAATAAAAGGTTTTGTGTTACCATGTACTTTCTGAAGAATATGAAGTCTGAAATTCAAATGTCTGTCATTATTTAGTGAATTCAAAATCCAGAAAACCACAGATTTTATGAGGAACAGAGCAGAACAAAAATATGAGGCAAAAATCTGAATAGCTTTCACAAGTGGTGGTGGGTAGGGAATTTAGCCTCTTGTTACCTGCACCCAAGGTACAGGGTTTGAGCCTGAGTTATTCTCTCTAGCTACCAGGTATATTTCCTGAGTTTGTATCTAGCCACCAGGTTTATTTTATACACACACACACACACACACACACACACACACACACACACACACACACACACACACACACACACACACCAGGTATATTTAACTGGAGTTGAAATGGAAAGGTCCTTCCTGCAAGAGCATCTATCATCCAGCCTACAGACATTGCAGTCCAATCCCCTTCCAGACTATGCAGTTGTAACTGCATAGACTTCTGGGGCATCTGTAGTTTGATGCCTTCTTTCCTAATCCAGACTGGCAGTCCAGATGCTGAGCACGCATGATCACAGTTCTGGGACTTGCTAATTTTTTTTATTTTGTTTTTCTTTTCTTTTTACAGCTGAGGGCTGCAGTCCTGCAGTCCAATAGTATGAGCTGCCCAATACTACCTTGCACAGCCCAGCCATAGAAGCAAACAACAGAGATTTTTGACATTAGAGCTAGTATTATCTTCCTTAATTATGGTAGAGTCCTAATTTACATATATAAGTAAAACATCATCACTTTTTATCAAACAGTTTTATTTATTTATGTTAAAAAAATCAGAAAACTATATGCACTGTTTACAATAAAAAACATATAAAGTACACTTTGGGGCAGATTCAATAAGCCCTACATGGTTTGTTTACACTGTAGTTTGCTGTTTTAGATTCAGTAAGCAACTATACATGGTATTTAGAACTGTGCAAACAAGGTAAACACAGTGGCATGCTAATTACAACATAAGCAGATGAAATGTATGCTTTATATGTTTTTTATCTTGTAACACACTACCCTGAAATCAACAAATCCAAGATGGAGGAGGTATTCAACAAGCTATAAAGCAATCATGTAGATGTAGTGCTGGTTTTCCCTGTGAATTCCAAAACCTATTAGAATACAGCCACTGAAAGGAGTTTACACAGAAACAATGTTAGGGACTGCTGTTGCTTTAATTAATGTGTATGTGCAACAGGTTGAAGTCTATGCTGCTGCTGCTAATAGACTACAGCCAAGAAGGAGAAGAGTTTTCAGACCCCATTTAACTTATTACAATCTCATGATGTGGAAATTGCAGAGTGCTATAGGGTAGACAGAGACACACTACAGGAAATCTGCAACTTCTGTCATACTCAACTCAGACCCAGGGCAAACTGAGGGGAACCCATACCAGTGGATACAAAGGTATGTGTAGCACTTAGAATTTTAGCTACATGAACCTTTTAGAGACCAACAGGGGACATGCTGGGTGTGTCACAGACATCAGCATCCAGGATCCTCCATCGATTCCTGGATGCTATGCTCCAACATGCTATTGACCACATATATTTTCCCTGTACACCTGAGGATAGGGCCAGAAATATGCAATAGGTCTATCTTGTAACACACTACCCTGAAATACTGGGGGCCATAGATTGTGCACATACAGAAATCAAGGCACCATCTGGGGAATAGGAAAGGGTCTACATAAATAGAAAGCTTCCACTCTATTAGCTGCCAAGTCATGTGTAATGCTAAGGGAATAATCTTGAATGTGTGTGCTGGCAACCCAGGCAGTTACCACAACTCACATATCTGGCACACCTCCCAGCTATATCTGATGTTTACTGATGGGGATATCCCACAGAGTCATTTAGTAAGGGATGCAGGTTATGCACTGAAACCATGGCTGAGGAATGCCACAATGAGGCACATGCTCAAACCAGAAATATCATAGCGTGTGTTTGGGTTGCTGAAGACATGATTCCAATGCCTGCAGTACAATCCACGTGCATGTAGTGAAATATTCAGCATATGTGCCATACTACACAAAACATCATCCTGAGAAAGCAGCTGCAGCAGGATCAACAAGGGGAAGGGGCACACATCCCACCACCAATGCCAAGGTCACCACAGCCACACATACAGGTTTTGGGGTCAGAGGGGAAACCAGCAGCTGCTGTGGGTGTAGGCAAGAATAGGCATGCTCAATATGCCCTTGCATTGGCTATGAGGCAACACATAGCACACTCACTCACCACTTAAGAGCCTAAGACCTTCCTCCTATACACATACATATAGTAACTTTGATGCCAGGCAACTCACACAACCCTTACCTACCCATATAATGGCTGTGTACTGCTTGCATCAGACAAAGTCATCCCTGAACTAAAACTGTTGCAACTGCTGGGTTTACAGGGTAAGTGTTGAATCTGGAGTGTATTGTGTAATTATATGAATGAATGCCATATCCTTGCAAGAGAAAGGTGGGTGACTTGTACAAAAATTACTTTAACATGTGACAGCAGACACTTGCGTGACAATATGTGTCCTGTATGGTGTGTGAGTGTCTGCATGTACACAACCAAGCTCTGTCTCTTGGTATGTCAGACAGATGTGAGCCATGCATGGTAGAGGTGGCAGTTCATCGTTGCCATACCTGACCACAAGAACTTGCTCCTCTAGGAGCTGAAATGGCATATTCATGCCCATGGTCAGATGCACTGCTGCTACCTGAATGTGACTGATGTCCGCTAGATGAACTCCCTACACAAAGGCACCTAGGACCATGGCCTCATGCCTGTCACATCTGGATCTAGACACCTTAACCACTGATAAAGCAGTGCAAGTAGTGTCACTATGGGAGTGTGATCAGGCACAGCCACATTGGCTAACAGCAGATGATGTGGCTTACTTATGCCCACAAGAATGCTGTCCCCTTCCCAGTAGATGTTCCATCACAGACATCACCCATTCTAGTGTGTCATTCTTCCAATCCATTGAATTGTTAACACAGTGGAGGCAGTCATGCTTGTTAGCCTGTGCCACATCTACAACCTTAAGCAATTCTCTGGAGGACCTATGGGAATGTGCCTATGCTTCCATGATGGTCCTAAATATACATCAAGTGGCATGAGGAGACACACCCAGATCAGGTGGAAGATGGACAGCAGGCCTCCTATGAGCACCCCTAACAATCCTCCTGTATGGCAATAAGCAGCAAACAGGAAAAAATTAATAGGTACACTACTATAGGCAAATGGATGCTAACAAATTAACAGTGGTGCAACTACTACAGACAGTACAGCAATGCACACAACAGTTCTAACACCTACATCACACATATGAGTAAAATTATATATTTCTATGAACTGCTCATCAGCACTGTCAAAGACGATATTTAGCTTACTATGTGCAGTTGATGCTATGCTTTCTATGGACAATGGTCCTGGAAGAAGTTAAGCAAAAGTTAAGGACAACATCATCACAATTAACAGTAGCACAGGGGGTTAAAACATTTTGCCCTTTATACATCCATTAACTATACTTTCAACAAGAACTTGGATGACAAGTAAAACCTTAGCCCATGTGTAATCAATTAGAATGTGTTAACTGTAGCAATTTTCACCCCCCCCCACAAACTAATTTATTGTTAAACAGAACTAACTTATTGCTGTCAATATTTTACTAAACAAAAGTATTTAACAATTGAGTATACATAAGCCTACCTGGAAGCTCCTCCTGGGATTGGGACATACTTGCTGTCCCTGAAACAGTAGCATAAATGTCAAGGCTTTGCTGCTCTACAGTTTCCTGGGAGCTGTCTGGATCCTTGACAGTGGACAGGAACTCTTCATTTTCTGTTAGTGGTGGCTTTGTAGCAGCCAGACACATCTGATCACAGGCCACTGCAGCTACTGTCTTCTGGGCAGATGAGATCATGTCAGTGGCCCTATGGTGCACGTGATCTTATGTCCTGCTGTGGCCACCTACTGCATTTACATAGGCAAATATCTGCTGCCAAATTTGCATTCTGCCTGATATATCTCCATGTTCTCTCTCAAGCAGTAAGGCACCATGTTGCCTAAAGGCTTCCACGATGACCAGATTCTTATGGTCACTGAAGGGGGGTTTTAGGGGATTGAGACGCCTGGGTGCTATAGTCCTAAGTGACCTAAAACACAACAGAAGATAATACACATAAGTATCACATAACTTAAAAAGTCATGTTTCCAGATAAAACATAAAAGGCAGCATTTCACTATTACCCACTGGAGAAACATAAAACAGTCAAGATATAAAAAAACAGGAATTTTGTGGTTGTAACATATTACATTCATACACAAAAGAAGGCTGGATAAAAAAAACAAGGAGAGTAACAATAGCAACTTATCCTTATTTGTGTGAAAACAGAAATGTAACTTTGCTACCCCACCCACAAAAGAACAGGCAAATGACACATTTTGTTAACAAACCATCAGTAAAATGCTAAAAGTGCTTTCAAATGAACTGTCCCTGAATCATGTCTGCTAATTTAACACAGAATATTCCATTTTAAGCTATTGTCAGTAATGTATGCCTGTGTCTCCCACTCCCCTAGAGGTCCTAGAAGGCTAACACCCCTGTGTTATTGGCAATAGTACCATTTCACAGAAATAACAATAGAAGAATGTACACAGAAAAATAGTTGCAACATTAGCACTTTTGATGACAGTGAATAAGGCTGTGCATCTGAGAAAGTGAAATGCCGTGACAAACATGCCCATGCCACCAATACATACACTTCTAAGTAAGGCATACAGATAAAAGTAGCATTTGCTAGTGTGAGTGTGTGTGTGTGTGTGTGTGTGTGTGTGTGTGTGTGTGTGTGTGTGTGTGTGTGTGTGAGTGTGTGTGTGTGTGTGTGTGTGTGTGTATATTTTTTCCTTAATGACATTTCAGTATATGCAGTATATAGCTGAAAAAATGCAAGCATACCTTCTAAAGGTTAATAGTCTTCTCTCCAGATATATCCCAAAGTAATAGCCTCTTCTTTGTTTACCACATAAACAAGTCTTTTCACCCTCAGGTTCCCTAGCTACATGGGTGCCTTTGTATGGTGTAGATGCAGGGCTGTGATCACAGTGAAAATGCAAATGAGGTGTGAACTCATTAGAATTGCTGAATCCCAAATACTTGGCTCTGTGTATCACATGTACACATAGTGCAGGCACTTCCTCAGTGTGTGTGTGTGTGTGTGTGTGTGTGTGTGTGTGTGTGTGTGTGTGTGTGTGTGTGTGTGTGTGTGCTAATGGATTGCAACTGTGAATGATTACTGGTAGGGAGAAGGAAAATACAACAGGAATGTGTGTGTCAGCCAGGTTAGACATATAAAACAAAATATAAAACATATAAAACAAAGTGTAGACATAATTTTATCCAGGGGTTTTAAATGTAAGTAAGCACCACACAATTCACAGTTTCTGTTCATTAACATTCAACCTGTGTATTATTGCCATTTAATTTCCTCAGACATTTTAAGGACAATGATATAGAATGCCTTACAGACTTCATGCCTCAAATTTCTGCTCAGAGAAGACAAGAATAAGCAACAAACACAGATAAGATAAGAGGTAACACAGAGCTGCATTTTTATAAGCAATAGTCATTTGGTTGTATGCAGAAAGATTTCAGTTGCCTGCTCGGTTTGGCAAAGTGGGTTAAGACACCCTTACTGTGTCCTGAAGGTTCAATGGAGTAAGAGTTCATATCCAGACGTGTAAAAATATTTCCTGTGTACCAGCAAACATGTCACAGTGTTTATTTCATAGATTGCATTTCTTCATTTTAACTAGTTTGACTTTTTTTTTAATTTGCAGTGTTTAGGTGGTGCGCCACTTAGCACAAATAAGAGAAACAGAGGTTAACAAGGTTCCCAAGCAACTGCAGCCATTAAACACCTGCAGACAATATGCAGACAGTTAATAATTGAAAATGGGTACATTCAATTATTTCTGTTGGGCACGCTAAGTAGTGTTGCTCAGTGGTTAACACACAGAACTTAAGAATGGCTAGGAAATTATGGAACTGTCATGTTACTACTCTTGTGGTTCCAGGTCTAAGTGTAGGGCTATAATACAGATGGTCCTGGGGTCTAATACAAGACATTCCAGGTATTTACTGTTGCTCCATTTATACTTATATTCAATATCACTTATAACACTGTAGATAGTGTAGCTTATATGAATTATATGTATGAGGGATAAGACATCCTTACTGTGTTTTCAGGTGTATGACTGAGGGTATACTGTCTACTATATTTTTGTAAGTATAATTCTGCTATCTGCACTTGGATGGCCTTCACACTTAAATGAGACTGATACACAACTAAATCTATATACAAAAACCTTATTAGGTCACATACTTACTGGGTTAACCCCTGAAACTGTCAGCTGTGTATAGGAATGATTCATGACTATGTCTAAACAGCACTTCTTTCTGTGGCAAAGATGGAAAATCACCGCTGTGGAAGAAAATGTTTTGTACCTTATGCATAGGTTTGAATCCCACACTTTACAAATCGGTTTTATCAGTGTATAAAGCCAAAACAAAAATGTGTCGGGTCATGAAATTTATACCCCCCAGTGCATTCCTGTTTCATACCAGACATGTCTGGTCTTAGAGGGGAAGGTACCCAGTTTAGGGCACAGAGATGGCATGTTGATAAGTCTAGGATATTTACTGGACTCCTGTTCAAGCACCACCACCAGAGGCATCTGCAGGGGGACTATTATGGCTTCCAGGACAAGTCTGTGGCATGGGGTAGTTTGGCTAAGGCTGTATCCAATGCAACTGGCATCCCAGATACTGGAGAACAGTGTAGGCACTACTTCAGTGACCTATAAAGTTGCAGGAAGGGTACCCTTAACTAGTGTTTGAAAGGATTTCAAACTGCTGACATCCCACAGTTGTGTAAGTATGGACATAAAGCAAATTTTTAATATCTCT
The DNA here is from genome assembly GCF_019279795.1 of Protopterus annectens. NCBI lineage: Eukaryota > Metazoa > Chordata > Ceratodontiformes > Protopteridae > Protopterus > Protopterus annectens. The sequence goes on along the minus strand of NC_056731.1, from coordinate 994,454,516 downwards.
GAAGCAAAATATAGGCAAGACTGGTATGCATAATGGTCTTCTGTTCTTTTCTTTTTTTTTTCTTTTCACATTTAATGCCGACATAGAGTTGAATAGTAGGGCTCATGCCGAATGCCTGGAGGGACTGCGGGAAGCCAGTGGTATGTATGCAGCACAACAGAAGTATTATTGTAGGATTAAAAGTTAGGAGTAGATTTTTTGGTATTCTATGCAGTAGTAGCAAAGTGAGCATGTAAATCATAACTTCAAATGCAAGTATGCATGGACAAGTCTGTAACACAAACCAGCTTTAGGAGGAAGTGTAAGACTGTAGTCAGAGGTTTTGGGTTCAAATACCAGGAGCAGCAGTTATACAATACTGCATTTCCTTCATAATATTACATAGATTAAACTCTATACCAGTGGCATACATGCCTTGCTGTTAACTGTAATCACTATACTTGGACCAAGCATATGTGCAATATAGGTATATTGCAAGGATTACTTTAAGCAATCCATAACTATAGTTTGTAGCTGATAACATGTATACTTAAATATAATAGCTCAGATAAAATAATATAATTGTGATAGTACATTGTATATCACATATGATGGTACTAATTTTATGTCATTTTTTCTCTCACCCTAACTCTTATCTCTCCATGTCATCCATCTGTAACAAATCACTAAATACTTTACAGCACCTGCTCCACCGGCTTCAGCACTGATGCCCAGCACATCTGGGACCAAACCTGGCAGGACTGCCTCTGCTGCTGCTGCACTACCTGCACCATCAGGTAGCACTGCTCCAGCAACTTGTGCTTTGGTACCCTCCTGGAGTAGTGGCAGAGATGGAGATTTCATCACTGGCCAGGAGATGCCAGGGTTAGTGTGTAGACTTGTGCACCATGCCACTGGTGTACATCTATGTCAGATGGACAGACTCCTCTCCCTCATGGTACATAGGAGGAGAAGATGTCAAGAACTCCAGCACCCAGTGGAGTAAGGGGACAGTGATGTCAGTCTTGTGGGTGAGGACTAGATTCTTACTGTCTCCATGTTTGATGGGTATGACCCTAGGTTGTCCCCTCTCTCATCCCAAATATGATGTCCCCCAATATTTTGTGTCCTAAACTGTCCCTGTGTCTTGTTTTGTTTGTCTTGTTTGTTTGCATTTGCTTCCTCACCTACCTAACATAGCTGACACAGAAATACCAATGTCCCTTAGTCAACATTCCTCTCTTACTGAATTAATAAAGAAAAAAATGGGCACTTGTCCCCACCAAGAAAATATCATCCCATACATAGCTTTCCATTTTGCACATGTCTTCTTGACACACTTGATTTGGTCTAATTGGCTATACAACATAACTGTGTTGTTGTCACCCCACTTTGTGGAGGTGACAGTCCAAATCTAATTAATATTCTGTAGATATTTTCAGTTTACACTGTTAAAAAATGGATAGCTATGGTTCTTTCCTACCACCTTCTTGCACATTCCTGTATTACTTTCCTTATGTTCTTTCCCCTGCTTGCTCCTCATTTTACCCCTTTCCTATCTACCCCATTTTAACACCTATAATCTGGTCAAAAAACAGAATCACACACAGCACACATAAATACCAGAAAAAGCTATGTCTCACTTCACTTTTTGGTCTCTGTGTTTGTAAGGAATTTGGCATTGCATACCAATGTTTATTTTATTTTATTTATTTATTTATCATTTGTTGACCGGGAAAGTCCGACTAGGTTCCACAGAGCCTGTTTTCAGCGGAGGCCCGGGGAGAAATTCTCCAGATGCATGTCTTTGGAATGTATGCACACCAGCTAGGGTGAACAGCTATACAGTGCTATGGCTACCTCCATGCAATGCCACTTAACCCCACTGCACTAGGTCAACACACCGTAACACATGCTGAATGTACTATAAAGAATAATGTCATTGCATTTCACTGTTTATTTAAAAGTATTAGATACACCTGGATTCGAACCCAGTATCATCTAGGCTGAAAAAGAAATGTGTCAATGTATTTACACCTGCTGCCACAGAGTCACCTAAGCAGCAGGTGTGTTTCATACACTCAGTACAAACTTTCAAAATGTTAACAATGAGCCCCACGTTTGTGTACTGCTTAACTATGTACAAGCCCAGAAAGTAGTGGAAATGTGTATCTTGCTTGTGCGAACACTTTGTCAGCCATCCTGCAAACCTGCTGCTCACTGCTGCACTATGCAAAGTCAATATTAGCATGTATTAGTGCTGTTTAGTGTCCATTTAGTCTTCATGCCATGAAACTACATGTAGAAATATAACAAAATGTAGGACCTAAGCATATGTCAGTTATTTGCAATGCAGCCATGTATTACCTCCCCCCATGCACTGCAACCCTGGTCTGTCACTCCTTGTTGACAAATATATCAACTGCACTACATAACTTAATAACAAAGGATGTTAAGTTGCCTATCTCACCTTCGTTCTTGCTGGTTGGGATTGGAGCTGAGGATCGTCCATCTTCTATAGCTTGAGAGCTGTTTACTGGCTCAAAGCTACCCCTTATCCCATGATGCCTAGCAATAGCTACCCAGATCTCATTTGCCGCTTCAGCTGCCAGGTGTCGGTTTTCTGGCTCAGGCTTGTATAAAGTTTTTTTGTATAACTTTCTTACTCTAGAATTTTATATTTTCAGTGTTTTATTGTTATCAATTAGTCTTGTTTTTTGTGATAGCTAGTGTTTAGTTGTAATATCCCTTCCTTTCCTTGTAGAACTCGTTTAACTTAGAGAGTTCTCCCCCACCCTTCCCCTCCTATCCTCTTCTTGTCAGCTTAGCCATTTTAGGTTAGAGGCTTTCCTTCTACCTTTCTTTCATAGGCTAGCCATTTAAGTTAGAGGCTTTCCTATTAAAAAAAAAAAAAAAAAAACCTTTAGCTATAGTCTTGTAGTACAGTGTGTTTTTTTGTGTAGACAGTATTTTGCTTTGGTAGCTGTGGTTGTATTTGTTGTTTCCTTTTTTCAGGATGTCAAAGGAATCCAAAGTATCTGGATTCAAGAAGTGTGACTCATGCTGTCAGAAAATGTCTCTGACAGATGGGCACACTTCTTGCGTCTATTGTTTAGGCGCTGTGCACCTGCTGGACTCTTGTTCTATCTGCCATGCCTTTAGTCCAAGAGTCCTGCAGGAGCGTAAGAATAAGCTTATTCTTGGGGGTCTTTAAAAACCCCAGGATTCACCGGCCAAGAGCTCTCAGCCTGTGAAATCCCCTAAATCTACCAAGCTGTCTGCTCCAAGTTCGGAGTCGTCCTCGGTTCAGACTCTACTTTCTACTTCGGTTCAGGCTGGCACCAATAAGACTATCTCCCGTCGCTCCATCAGAATCTTTGGAGCCTTCATGAGCCACAAGAGGCTGAGGTTCCCTTCACTGGAATTGGTACATTTGGCTCCTCGGTCTCCTTTGCATCAGAGCGAGCGCAGTCACCGTTCCTCTCACTCTCGATCCTCTAGGCTGTCGGATCACGATGTGGAGAGAGTGGTCAGTAGGTTGCTAAAGTCGCAGGCTCTTGCCATGATGTTGTCCAGCCCTCCTCAACAGGTGTCAGCTCTGTCAACTTCTATCGATGTTCCTCCTCCGATTCCAATGAGTTCGGAGCCGGAGTTCGTTGGGGTTCGAGTAGTGTAACTGTCGGCTCCGATAACTCTATCTCCTTCGGTTCTGACATCGGCTCCGATTCCCTCGGTGGTACCTTCCATTGAGGGATCTGGGTGCTGGGGCACCCTCGTCGGCTCCAAGGGGGCGAGTGGCATCAGGCTCTTGTCCAACCCTGTTCTCACTCTCGGAGCTTAGGCGCAGGTAAGCTCGGCTCCTACATCGGCCTCGGCGCTGTCTCCCTCGGTGCAGAGAAGGATTCTGATTTCCTCGAAACTGGAGCTTTCTCTGCATCGTGGCAGGGATGCCTTCGATGTCATGAGGAGTGTGCTGGCCATTGAGTCAGCTCCACTATCGGCCCCACCAGCTCCATCCCCTGTAGTGCCTGTGCCAACCTCTGCTCCTCCTCCAGCCCCCAAGCACAGGGAACTGGTGCTCTGGAGCACCCCATTGGGTGTTTCTTCTTCTTCCGAGGCCTCCCCTGATCAGAAGAGAAGAGCCCCCCAAGAAGTGCAAGAGGAAGCACATTGACCGTGCCCTGTTTGTCACTTGATAGATCTAGATGATGATGGAAGGGTCCCCTCCCTCCCTCCCCTGAGAGGTTCCTCTTCTTTAGAATCCTAGAAATGCTAAAGAGAAATGCTGGAATCCCTAGCCCCTACCGAGGGGATGTCTGTATTTTTTTGGATTCGCTCGTCGACCTTCCACCCTCCCCTTTCACCTCCCTTTCTTTCCCACTGGCAGTGGTGGTGGTGGCTCAAAGGGCAGCTCTGGATACAGTGGAACCACCAACTCTGGAGAGACTGGAAAATTCATCACAGCACCCCAGGATAAGCAGTTCCTTACCAAAGGTGTTCCTGTTGATTCCATGGTGGTAGCAGCAGCCACCAAAAAAGGTTTAGTGGAGACCTCTTCGTCTGTCCATCCTCCTAACAAGGAGTCTAGGACCATGAACAGATACGGAAAGTGAATGTTTGCTTCAGCAACCTTTTCTATGAGGTCACTGAACTACTTATGTCATTTTACCCGGCTTCAGAGGGATCTCCTTAAAGAGCTCGGAGATACCCTTCAAGATCCATCAGCTGAGGGGGCTCAAGCTAAAGTAGCTTCCCAGCTGGCAATGCTTAATTCTGTAATTAACTCCTCCATGAGGCTCATTTCCTATGCAGCTGATGGTGTGAGTAGAGCCACATATATGGATGTGGCCCTTAGGAGGCATGCATGGATGCAGCTGTGTAATTTTGCAGAACCCTTTCGAGCGTCATTCACCAACACCCCCTTTGATGGTTCATTTCTTTTTGGACCACAGGTACATCAACAAGCAGGGCGGAACAAGGTCCTACCCCCTGTGTCAAGAAGCACTCAGACTGTGGCAGTGGGCGAGTTCCTCTCAACGTTTTCTGATTGCGACGTACATCCCTGGGAGGTCCAGCATCATAGCAGACAGGCTCAGCAGAGCTATCCTCTTGCCTCATGAGTGGTCTCTGAATCAGGAAGTTGCAGATCTTATCTTCCGCAAATGGGGACAGCCTTGCTCCGATCTTTTTGCCACCCCCTTCAACAGCAAATGCAGCAACTACTTCTCCCTTCTTCTGCTTCCAGGTCACTCATCCAGAGATGCTCTAGTCCATGATTGGCCTCAGGGACTTCTTTATGCCTTTCCTCCATTTCCCCTGATTCCAAAACTCATACAGAAAGCAATATCATTGGGTTGCAAAATGATCCTCATTGCCCCCTACTGGCCTCGACAGATATGGTTCCCGTTCCTGCACCATTACCTTCTCGATCAGCCCTAGACTCTGGATCCAATTCCAGACCTACTGATTCATCAATCAGGCGGGTTGCATCAATCCCTCCAAACTCTCCAGCTCACAGCTTGGTTGCTCCACTTCCAACCTTAGCCAGGCTTCCCAGCATTTCCCCAGCTGTACATGAGATTATTGTCTCCTCTCACAAGTCCACAACCAGAAAAACTTATGCTAGTAAATGGAAACATTTTTCTTGTTGGGCAGAGGCTAGGAACGTAGATCCCTTTTCAGCCCCAGTCCACGAAATTCTGGAATTCCTAGCACAACTTTTTCATTCCAGGTCCGCTTCTGCTACAATCAGGGTTCGATTAGTGGCCATTTCTAACTTTCATGTTGGTTTGTCAGATTCAAACATTATGTCTCATAAGCTCTGTAAAGCTTTTTTGAGAGGGACCACTCTCCTTAAGCCTCCAGTGAGAGATCCCCCTCCTCCTTGGGACCCTAATTTGGTACCAACTTCCTTAACTCTATCCCCCTTTGAACCAGCAGTGTCCTGCTCCATTAAGTTTCCATCTTGGAAGACACTCTTTCTGGTAGCTATTACTTCAGCCAGACGTGTCTCTGAACTTCAAGCACTATGTAAAGAATAAAGCAGGCAGAGGCAAGGCTCCAGTTTCTTCAGCTGATTTATTACAAGACACACAAGCGCTTTCACCACAAGACTTCTTCAGGTGTATGTTTGTGTCTTGTAATAAATCAGTAATGGATCTCTGCCTCTTCCTCCTTATGCTCCTTTTCCTTTATTTTTTTGTTTTTTTTGTTTTGTACCTGGTTACTGTTGGAATTATATTCTGCTTTGCTTATTCAAGCACTATGTGTTCGTCCTCCATACTTGGTTTTTCATAAGGACAAGGTTGCTCTGAGGACTAATCCTTTGTTTCTTCTGAAAGTCTGCTCAGAAAATAATTTAAACCAATCTATAGACTTTCCTGTGTTTTTTCCTAACCACACCAACAAGGCAGAGTACAAATTACACCAACTGGACATTCATAGACAATTGCATTTTTACCTGCACAGGACTAAGGAAATAAAGAAGTCGGACCAACTATTCCTTTCCTATGCTCTAGGCAAACAAGGTCTCCCAGTTTCCAAGGTGACCTTATCCAGGTGGTTGTCTATCACTATTACTTTCATTTATCAATTAAGGAACAAAGAGTTACCTATCAAACCAAAAGGTCATTCTACTAGGGCCTTGGCCACCTCTGTAGCTTTCCAATCTAGGTTGCCCATGGATTCTATCTGTACAGCTGCTACATGGGCAAATCCTCATACCTTTATTTCTCATTACAAGCTAGATATGGTCTTCCAGGAGCAGAGCTGACTTTGGTTCCACTCTTCTGAAGAGTCTGTTCCAATGAGCTGCCCAGGATTGTAGGTGCTAGGGATGCTGTCCAAACCAGCAAGAATGAAGGCGAGATAGACAACTTAACATAAAGAAGTTATGCACCTGCCATAACGTTCCATGTTAGTTGTCTTCATCTTGCCTTCTTTCTTGTGTCCCACCCTCCATTCCCCTGTCCTACTGGACCGAGAGGAGTTCTGGTTTCACTGGCTGAGTGTTCTCTGGTTTGTTTCCTCTACTGACTTAGAGAGTATGACAGGTATACTCAACCTATGTGTTTGGACAGGTTTTTTCTCTGGCTATGTCTGGAGTTAGCTATTTCAAACGAGATCTGGGTAGCTATCGCTAGGCATCTTGGTATAAGGGGTAGCATCGAGCCAGTAAACAGCATTCAAGCTATAGAAGATGGCCGAGTCAGAGCTGAGGATCGGCTCTGATCCCAACCAGCAAGAAAGAAGGTGAGATGAAGACAACTAACATGGAACATTATGGTAGGTACATAACTTCTTTTTATGTGATATACCATGCATATCAATCTGGTAACATGCATAACTAGAACTATCTTCACAGCTGAACATGCCTACACATCCATTTCATGCAGGCCTCCCAACATATTCTCTGCAAAATCCACTGCCACATGCCTATACATCCATTTCATGCAGGCCTCCCAACATCTTCTCTGCAACATCCACTGCTGATGTCATCCACTAGAAGATGTCTTGCAGCCTTGTAAAAGGCAGACTTGTACTGTAGTGCTTGCTTAAAGTGCTGTATTCTCTAGTCTGTTTACATAGGTAGGGGTTCTGTTCTGTTCTCACTGCAGTAAACTGTGGTGTGTGTGTGTGTGTGTGTGTGTGTGTGTGTGTGTGTGTGTGTGTGTGTGTGTGTGTGTTTGTTCACATACAAGACAATACAGAGAGCCTTTTTATGTGGGACACTGCTATTACTACAGTTTCCTCAGCAGACACTGGTGCTGTCATCATCTCTAAATTGTTGTGTGAGACTCTCTAAGTCAGACTTGAGCTGTGGCATTTGCCTTAAATACAGAGTTCTGTAGTTGGTGTACGTAGGTAGTGATTATGTTCTCTCTGCAGTTAGCTGGGTGTATGTGTGTGTTTATGCACTTGTTTGACATTAGAAAGTGCATTTTACAGCAGCATGTGGGACACTGCTATTACCATAGCCTTCTCAGCAGACACTGCTGATGTCATCACCTATAAAGTGTTGCCTGAGACTCTCCAAGTCAGATTTGAGCAGTGGCACCTGCCTTAAGTACAGAGTTCTATAGTCAGTGTATTTAGATAAGTAGGGATTCTGTCTCACTGAAATCAACTAGGGTGTGTGTGTGTTTGTGCACTTGCTTGACATTAGAGAGAGCCTTTTACAGTAGCATGTGGGACACTGGTATTACCACAGTCTCCTCAGCAGACACTGCTGATAACATCAGCTATATCTAATTTGTGGATGTGCACCATTCCCACCAAGGCAGGGTCAGAGACTGGCCTGGAGGTCAGGCAGAAGTCACCTCATCATATACAATACATGTTACAGTGATTTGACTTTCATTCTATCCACATACATCATTGCATTGTTTGTAGGCCGTGTGTTTTCTTGGTAAGAAACCCCTGTGGTCTCTCTAGCTGCTGCAGGTGTCCGGTGAGGTACATGCAAAAGGGAGCATTATAGTATTTTAGCATTCTGATGAGGTTCAAGTCCAGTACTGTTATATAACCATGAGATGTGAATATGATGGGGCAACTCATGATGTGTAAAACATAGCCTTTCTATGCCACTGTGGACACATGGTTGTCAAAGTTCAGATTGCTATGTGTGTTCCCAGCTCTTGCACAAATGGATTTTAACATAGTGGGATTGTTGTCAATGCTGTAATTAGCAGGGAATTCCACTTTGCAGAAGGACAAAATAAAGACACATTTGTGTTTATTTGTAGACCGTGTTGCTTTGTCACCTATCATTTGTCTGTGTTAACCCCTCCTGTAGTATGTTTTCATTATTGGTGTACTCAATGATTGCACCCAGTATGCAAGAATCAGCAAACTTGGTAAGCCAAAGGCCATATACTTTAGCCTGAACTGTTGAGAAATAGATTGCAAATAGTAAAAGGTCACGCACAAATCCCTGGGGTATGCTGGTACAGGTTGATTCCAATAGCATATTCTAAAGCTTTTCCTTTTTCCTTAATGTTTTGACCATGATAAGATGATGAGATGAAAGTCTCATGGTATCTTACAGTGGTTTGATGTACTGGATGGAATAAATGCATTATCAACACCTTACTCTGCATAAAAGACACACAGGTATTACGTTCCAGACACTGGATCACATAGACATGGGTGATTTTGAAGGAGACATCCTGAATATTCTGGAAAAACCTGAACTCATGTTGCAATTAAAGCTGAACTCTTTCAGGAAGCCTAGACTAAACTACTATTGTTCATTTAAAAGTGTTCTGGAACTTAAAAAATTGCCACATTGTTTACATGACTAATTTTATTTTATTTTATTCTTCCAGTTGGCTTTAAATACCATGGTAAATAATTTTTAATAGAAGTGTATATTTTGTTTCTATCATCACACTTTTTTTGTTCTTTTTTTCCACTTTATTTGAAATGATGTTTAATAACAATACTAGCTAATTATACAATAATATTTTTGTAGATAGTTTTTTAGTGTTCTTCTACACAGAAAGGAGAAAAGTGATCTTAGTTAACAATAGGTTATGGAAATACAATATGGTTTGCACAATGGAGTTTTTGCATGCAAAATGTATATGTATTTATTTATGTATCTTTTTAGATTGCCAAATGGTCTAAGTTTTATATATTTCCAACCATGTAGTACGTTGTCTAGGATAAAATCACAGACTTAATCTGATTAATAATAGGTATTACATCATTATTAATTTTATTTAAAGTACATAAGGGTTATATTATTATGACAGCTACTAAGTAGGGCAGGATCAGCTCGATTGTCACATTGATGGGGGAAAGGGATGTGAATTTTTTAACTTGTATTGCAATACACTGTGTTTTACAGCACAATAAACCACTCTCATACCCGATAAAAGGTATATATATATATATATATAATATTAGAAAGTTTGTGAGGAAACTATTATTCTGTTATTTTTGTTTTACTTAGATTGCTGTCTGTGTGCTTAATAAAGGATTTTTGCCTGGAAACAGACTGTCTACCCTACTTGGATTACTTTTGTATACTTAGTAATTCTATTTAATATTTCAAATTATATTTTTTAATTGTTTTTTTTTTTTTACTTAGGACAAGTTTAAGTTCACTACTTCTACTACCATTATCTGATCTTATTAATATACAGTGATTAACTAGATATATATGAATTGAAAATCTTCAACACAGAGAAGTTTCTTACACTGTTTTGTTTTAAGACCCATGTATACCTGTTTAGTGGATTGTTTGGGGATACCACAAAGATTACTTGTTTTTTTAAGATTTAACTTGGATTCAGAAGATTGACAATTAACATTATCTATGATTGCACATATTAAGGATGAAAAATATATTAATTACACAAATGAAAAAGAAAGATATCCAAAAATTCTGGAATATTTTTCTTCAGTCATAGTTTACAATAGAAATATAAAATTGTCTACTTCAAACGTATATAAATTATTATTATAACTGGATATTTTATTTACTAATAAACACTGGGATTTTATTAATGAAAATAATCTGAATGATGCTAATGATAAAAATAAAGATTTAATTTTAAAATCAATTAGTTTCGCATCTTCTAGTCTTTTCTGGAAAACATTTACCTGGAAATGTTTACATAGGGCCCGATTCCAAAAGATTTGCACTCAGTGACAACTACACTGAAATCAGGCCTTTTGGAATCTCTGCCACAGTGTAAGCCTGTTTATAAATAGGCTTTTCAACAAATTAAGTCACTTACACTAAGAGCAAGTTTTTCAGAATCAGGGCATTCTTACACTGAGAGCAACTCTTTCAAACTTGGCCCCTAGAGCATTTATTAAACCTCAGACAATTCCTAAAATGTTTAAATCTTCAAATAATATTTATATGGTGTCATGTTGTTTTTTTTTTTAAATGTGAAAACATGAGCAGATTAGATCATTTATACACACATTGTGGACAGATGGGTGTATATCAGATACAAATGTCTTTATGCCACATTGCATAGATGTTTTACAGTATCCATTATTCTGGATGTTATAAGTAGTGGCAAGAAAGATAACTTCTAATTGTAAGAGTGAAATGTTCCCAAAAATACTGAGTTTTTACAACTAAACACTACTGTATGCCAAAAAGAAATGAAAGCTATTAGTTTAAGATCTAATAGTATAAACAACAGCTTTAGATATTGATGAACTCATGATAGTTAATCTTCATATACAACATAATATTAGCAAAACACATTTCCAGTTTGGAACCCTTTACAGACATAATCCCTTCCTAAGCCCATCCACAAGAACAACCCTAGCCACAACATAACTCCTACCCCCTCACCTCTACCGTACCCCTCTACTTACTAATATCCAAAGCTCCTCTAAACTCAAGCTAGAGACCTGCAACAATAAAATTGCCAAATTTGCACCCAACTCCAAATACTCCAGCCATCACTGCACTGGCTCAAATCACAGAAATAGCTAGAACTACCAAACTACCTTGCCTACTTACAACTAACCACAGTTCACAAAATTCTCTTCAAACCCCGAGATTGTCCTGCCCTGAACTCAACATTCAACTACTACCTCCCAAACAGACCCCTTAGATCAGGAGACCAAAAGCTCTTACAGGTCCACCAAACTAATCTCCTACCTGGCCAGCATCTTAACTCATTCTTAATAGCCAATAACTGGAATGCTTTACCTCTATCCATCAGAACAACTCAAAATCCTTCCCATTTCAAAACTTCCCAACATAATAGTCTTTCTTCATGCTGGAAGTATACTTGCACCAAATGCTTTACCCCTCTAGAATACGTATCACTCCCTATTCTCTCATCATCATTGATTTTGTAAGACAATACTACTCTACACAGAGTTCATAAACACAACAAGCTATGTAGATACTTACTTTATGCTGACTGCTTAAGATTGTACTAATGCTGACATTATACACCCACTCTGGTCATCTCAACTTGTATATATTTATTACCTGTATCTTCTTTATAATTTCTCTGTAATTTTCATTGTAATTTCCTTGTAACTGCCTTTGTATTTTTTTTTTTTGTACTTCAACTTTGTAATCTTTAACTGATATATTTTGTACTGTGGAGCTTTTCTCCCTGAGCCTCTGCTGAAAATGGGTACCTTTGGCCCAGCAGACTTTCCTTGTAAACAAAAAGCAAATAAATAAATATTGGACTAAGATGAAGTTGCTATTAGAAAAATATGTTTACATATCTGTCTGCTACTTGGAGTTGTATGTATAACTTAACTCTTTCAAGCCTATAGTACCTTTTATATATATTTCCAGTTCACACCCATAGCTCCTATTAGGTTCTATAAATTTTTTTGGGTCTGGCTTATTTAGTTAAATAACTTTCCAGCTAATAATAAGTGATATTAAAATGTGCATGGAGTTATTAAAAATGACATTAAGACTGCTAATCTAGGATATCCTGAAGTAGAGCAAGTAATTACTGTTTGTCACGTATTCATATTTTTATATTTATGTTCATATTTTCATACCCAACAGCTGTACGTGTTATTGAGAGGAATGGTGTGATATGCCATGGTCAAAGACAAGAAAATTCATTGTCAATGCCATTTACATCACATTACAGCTGAGGTACTGATAGCTGCCTGTTATTAATTATGAAAATAAACAGTTTTTCCATGTGTTCTTAATACTTCAAAAACAAGTGGCTTACAAAGTGTTGCATTATATCAGATGAAACCTTAGATGTTTTAGAAGAAAATTGTCTTTGATATTTGTACTGTAAGTTGCACATCATGAGAGATATTCAGTGTCATCTATGTTGCTAATTATTCACTTAAACATATGTTTTCATATTTCTGTAAATATCTCAGTAATCATGCATCACTGGGGAATTTCTGATTGTCACGTGAAAGTTTATGTCAAGTTATCAAAAATGTTCTAACAATATATGTCTAGGGTCTATAGTTAAGATTTGATGATTTGTTTGTGAAAGTTTAACCAAAGAATTATAATTTTTGGTTTCTGTTCATTGTAATATATTATAATATTTACAGAAAGACTATAAATGCACTATTATCACTGTAATGAATACTGATAACCAGTGGCAGCTGCTGACTTCAAATTAAAGGGGGATCAGGAGACAGCTGAATGGGTGGTGCCAATGGGAAGGGGTGTGACCAACTAAAAAAGGGTGGAGCTATGCTCAAAACCACAACAACTGGAACTTTAATTAAATACACTGCCCTGGGTGCCAATCAAGACAAAATGAAGTGTAGAAGAAAAAAATATTTCAATGCATTGGCTACATGACAACTTACTTAATATCTAGATGGAAACACAAAGGTTGTGAGGCATGAAAAAATAAATTGCTTTTTAAATACATTACTGTAATCAGGGCCTGCCTTAGGCATAGGCGAACTAGGCGACCACCTAGGGCGCCATACAGGCCGGCCTCAAAAGGGCGCAATTTAATGACTTCACATTTTTTTTACTTTCACTCAACGTTCGCACACATTTTTTTTTACTTTTGCTGCTCCCACCCCCCCTGCCTGTATTGTAAGCAATTGCGCCCTCCCCCACACTTCGTCCCTGGCTACTGCTCCAATCCAGTATATACAAGTCACTCATCTCGCGCCCACCTCTCATTCCTTTCTTCACCGATGAGATAGAGGCGGGCGCATCTGTAGGCTTCGTTACTACCTCCTGGTGTAATCTCTGGTCTGGATGTGTGTGACTCATTGGCGGTCTGTCTGGTTCTCTGCTACAGCTCCACGTGGGCTACACAATGGCAGTTTGGGCTTTTTGTTTTGTGCCTCCGGCCGTGTCTTGCTTGGTGGTTCATTATTTATTGCTTTTGCTGCTTCAATTGCTTGGCTAAGGTAAGTCAGGGTCCGGGGAAATTGGTGGGAATGTGTTCACTTTCACTCTCAAATGCACATTAAAAAGCAACCCTGTTATTTAATTTAAGTACTTAACAACTGAAGTTGGGTATTTGTTAAATAAACTTGTTCAGTTTACTGGGACTTTTTTGTTGCATTGTTCAGTTTACTACTTAACTTAGCTTCACTTTCCAGCTCTTGCAGCTTTTTTTTTTGTGGATTTTAACGGGCTTTATAAATAAACTTGTTCGATTTACTACTTTAACTTAGCTTCACTTTCCAGCTCTTGCAGCATTTTTATTTATAAAGCCCGCTAAAATCCACAAAAAAAATGCTGCAAGAGCTGGAAAGTGAAGCTAAGTTAAGTAGCAAACTGAACAAGTTTATTTAATAAAATACCCAACTTCAGCTGTTAAATACTTAAATACATAAATTAAATAACAGGGTTTGTTTTTTAATGTCCATTTAAGTACACAACAGATTCAATAGATTTAATTCTTTTTGCATTTGGTTTTGAACATTTCAACCTCCGTTTTTCAGTGATTAACTGTTTTGGATGTTTGGTGTCTTGGATTATTTTAATGGACTCTTCTGTATGTGACATGCTTTACTTTGTGGTTTACATATATTAAATCCTATGGCCTTATATTTTTGGAATTTTTCCGACACTGTTTTTGGTAATTTTGCTATTTGGACTCTGTTTTCTGCCTCATTACTGGGACTTTACTGGGTGTATGAGCTGTGCAGCTTGGATGCCTGAATTGCTTTCAGTACAATAGGTAGTGCTCAGGCTTTATACGACTTGATGTGGTGATTCACTAACTTTATTTTGTTTACTAGTTTGCTGGTTATTTGCTGCCTAAAAGTGACTTAAAACCTAGAATTATTTTTTGAACTTGCTGCTGGTTGTAGTTTTTTAGAAACATAAGGATCCTACTTGTTATATTCTTAAATTTAGCTAAAATTGTCATTATTAAGACACATAAATATGCTGTTATTGCTAAATGTATGGCTTCTTTTATCTTTAACTTTTAAAATACTGGTTTAATTGATACATCTGCAGTAGTACATATGCAATGTCGAACTATAAAAAGTTTGAATGTTAAGACAGAAAAAAAATTGAATCTATAAGATTTGAAAGCAAAACACCTCAAGTCAGAGAGATTCTAATAAAAACAAAAGTTTTTTTTGTAGGTTGGCAAAGCTCCCTACACCCCCTATTACTTTCAGTAGGAAAAGACAAATTCTATAGTCCCCACTGTACCTTAATCTCCTGCATCAAAACATTGGGAAAGTTCAGAAAGTTCACTTTCAAACTCTTCAGCAGGTATTTTAAGTGCTCAAACTCTCAAGTAGCCCATATGCATATAACCTGCCATTGCCTTGTACTTCACTTTGATTTGCTTGCAACTGCTTAGGTAATTAAGCACTTAAGTGAAATTGAAGCTGAAGTTGTTTATTATGTCAACATTCCCCTAAATTATCTAGTTAATATCAGAAATCATGGTTTGATCCCCGAACTGTACAAATTTCTTACAAATAATTTAGTTATTAAACAGTATCCTTAAACTAGTGCTATTTGCTTCTGTTTGCACTTATTTTGCAAGTGTGCTTGCCATTTGATATTTCGCTGGTTTAAAACTCTAAATGAGCAGCTGATGCCTATTGTTATCTACCTAATTTCTGGAAGGAATAAACTTGTACTTCTCTGATTACAGAGTGACAGACAGGTAAGATCAAGGAGAGGCAGAGGTTAAGAAGGATATGCTAACACCCATGTTACACATCTAAGCTCTACGATTATGCAGAACTGCTCCTTAACTCTAGCGGGCAGTGGATATCTCTGCAGTACATCCTGGGTATCTAAACAGTATGAGGTGTTTGAGATGGGCATTTATTCTGCAATCAGATGAACAGCATCAGGTGGACCAAATTTCAAACTTTTTTTTTCCTGAGTTAGCTGCAGTTCAGATATGTATTATCACACTACTTTTTTAACCCTATGGTCTCTCAGACCCCTGTTTTTTACTTCCTGTGATTGCTACTCACCAGGAAGCTTTGGTCAATGCAGTACGTCTGTGCTTCATTACTAACAACGTCCAGTAGATCATGTGACTATAATTCAGCATTATCATGGCTGGAACCATCGCTATTTCTACATATTTCTGTCCCACTGTTAAAATGCTGTTTCTTTCACATAAATATAAGTACAAATGCACATCATTCCACATTGCTGTGTTTCACTGCTGTTTGCTTTCTCTCAAATCATGCCTAATTCATTTGTACATGTGATAGAATCATAAAGGCTTTATTCTACAGATTTCAAGTAAAGTGTTCACAGCATGAGGGGTGTTATCAACATTAAGCCTAGAAATGGACCTGTGACAGCCTTGGCAGATGACTGCAAAGTGGCAGGCAGTCTAAACTATGAAGGGCCAACATGTTAGCCTTATGGCAGAGAGAGCGAAAGAAAAAAAAATGTTATAACGTTAATCAAATATCTAATGTGCTTTCACAATAAGGAAGAAATATGCAGTAACTGGGGTCCACAAATATGGTGAGCAGTTTCAGGTATGCATTGTACAGACTCAAGGCAGTTATAGAATGATCAATAGAATGTTAAAGCATATTTTATTTTATTTTATTTATTTTATTTTATTTCACATTTGTTGACCGGGCTAGTCTAACTGGATACATGTCCATTTTCAGTAGAGGCCCGGGGAGTTAAGCTCCACTATAATCTACATATATATGAAACAGACAAAAAGTACAAAAAAAAATCTAAAATACATAAACTTCAAAATATCCTTCAACAAGTTGATTTATACAGAAACTAAATTCTACTGTGGATGCATACAATGTTTAGCAAGGCAAAAATACAGTAATGTTACCATGAGAAAGTCTTAGATAATTTACAAAGAGGGGAGTGAGAGGGTGAATTTACTAAATTCAGCAAGGTGGGTGAGCGGAGGAGAGATGTAGAAAAAGGTAATACTTGGGGGGGGTGGTCTGGGTTAGTACATGGACATAGCCATTGTAATTTTAGTTGAATTTTTAGTTGTTTTTTAAAGAGTGGTAATGATGAGAGAGATGCCAGTTTGCTGGAAAGCTTGTTCCAGATCTTCCCCACTGAGTTTGAAAAAAGAGTTACCTGCATTATTGTGGGATTTCTGAATGGTTACCAGTAGTTTATTTGCAGATCGAAGGGTAGTGAGGTTTGTGTATGGGGAGATGAGGTTTTTGAGAATAGGAGTATTATTATGTTGGTATAGAATATTATGGGTAATGGAGAGTTGTTGAAATTGTAGTTGGTTTATTTAGTTTGAGATTTACACAGTGATGAGTTCTAAATGGGGACCCTGTAGCAAACCTGGCAATATTGTTATAAGAAGTGATCAATTTGTTTAGGTTGCTTTTGGAAAGATTAGTAAAAATAGGTGAGGCATAGAGGAGGGTGGAGATCAGATGGGTCTGGGAAATAGCAGCTCTAGCATCTGGGGTGAGAAAGGGTTTTATCCTATACAAGGATCCAAGTTTCCTGTTTGCAGTTTTAATAGTAGCATTAATATGTGAGTCGAAGTTGAGGTTGTTATCAATTATTATGCCTAAGAGTTTGATAGTTGGGTCAGGAGCTATGATTGTGCCATCGATGGATGTAATAGAGAAATGTATTGGGGTGGATTTTATAGTAGGAGTGAAGAGTAGTAGTTTGTTTTTTTTTGGCGTTTAGGAGTAGACGACATTGTTGGAACCAGTTTTCTACTAGGTTAAATATTGTTTGGGTGATGGAGTGCAGTTCAGATGAGGTGGAAGCTTTACAAATCAAAGTGGAGTCATCTGCATATTGTATGCAGGTGGGTAGAGGTAATATAGTGGAAAGGTCGTTAATGAATATGGAGAAAAGTAGGGGTCCCAGGATCGATCCTTGAGGGACACCAAGGTTAATAGGGAGATATTTGGATAGGTTGTTGTCCCACAGGACAGCCTGCTGTCTATTGTCCAAGTAGCATTTGATAGCAACATAAGCATTGCTAGACTAGTTCAGCTTTTTGAAGGAGTATTTATCTTCTAATTTTGTCAAAAATGCTATATTTAACTCTTGCTAATTTTTTTTGCTGTTTTGTGTTGGGCAATGCAGTTGTACTTGTTTTCTAGTGATACATTTCTGAGTTTGAGTTTCTTTAGTGTGAATTTTTGGTGTATCAGAGTAGTGTCACTTTTTATTATTTAATCCTTACTTAGCTGCTGAATATATATAATATGCTGAAATTAAAACAATGGCTGGGTAAAGCCTAACAGCAGTAGTCATGTAATGTGAAACTGAACAGATTCTTCTTTAATTTTGTGATGTACTTGATTTTTTAATACAGATCAATAGAATGTTAAAGTATATTTGGAACATAAGCATTGCTGGTGCAGCTTTTTGAAGGAGTATTTGTGGGGATTTTACCTTATGATTTTGGTAAAAATGCTATATTTAACTCTGCCTCATTTTTTTGCTGTTTTGTATTGGGCAATGCAGTTTTACTTGATTTTAATGATAAAATTTCTCAGTTGCAGTCTTAACTACACTATAAGGTGTCTGTTACAGTATGACTGATTGTTTCATGCATTTAAACATTGAAAACTGGTGTGGCTTTTGTGAGCGTGGCTCAAATAGGGGTGTTCCTTGAGTATGGTGTGGGTGGGGCTTAAGGGGCACCAGAAACTTCGTTTGGGCGCCGTTTTAGCTAAGGCCGGCCCTGACTGGAATTCCAATCAAAATCAAGTATAAAAAAAAGAAGCAGCACTCAGCTCAAACCACTTCTCCTTGCACTGCAGTTCTAATTATAATTTATATTCAGCTTTATAAAATTACCAAGTAACATGCTGAAAGTAGCAATCTCTGTGATACCCCCACTTGTAAAAATGTTTCTTATCCAAAAAAGACCTGCTGCCTGTCAACAACTATCTACTTGTTTCATGGAGAACACATGATCAAAGTAAAAAATGAACAGCAAACAAGAAACAAGCTCAAGATAAATTGCTTAAAGGATTACTGCACAAGTTATGGACCACACATGACAGATTGGAATTCTGTTTAGTTTACGTGTAAAGCCTGCAAAGATGTCTGCAAGTCTCCAACAAATGTAATGAGCTTCTGAAAATACTGTAATCCTGTCCTTTATTACAAATACTGTCATATACATTTCAATACCTAAGGCTTATACGTTATCTAGTTATGTAAATATTCTCTGCATGGCAACAATGAAAAGGCTTTCAATGTTGGTAATTCTTTAGCAGTATGCTTATTAAAGCTTACTTGCATCTTACAATCTCTGACAAGCTTACCTGATGGTCATTAAAGCATTGCTACTTTAATACAGAGCAACAGGGCACTGCAACAGCATGAGCTTTCTGAATAATAAGAAGCATAAATCAACAGTATACAAATATGACAGAAAACCAGAACATTCTGCAAAATCAAGGACAGATGAAAAGCCACAGTCGTACTTGTGTCTACCTTGGATGGGGGGATACTCTGCGCACTTAAACTGCATAACTGCTCCTTGCCTTGCTTGGACATATCCAGAGCCACTACAGTGGGGAGTGGAGTGCAACAAGTAGGTCACAGTTTGAAATGTCTCTGGCTGACGGTGATGGCTCTGACACTCATACCTCTCAACCTCAGAGCGAGAAATCCGGACAAAGCCATACATAGAAGTGGGACACAGGCCCAACAATAAAGACAATTTTTAAATATTGCTCTTATAAACTTAGAAAGATAATAGAATAGTAGGTCTTGCATTAGTGTGAATTTTTGAAGGTATGAAATCTGAAACTCAAATGTCTGCCATTATTTTCTAACTTCAGTCTTTAATGATTTGCTACTAATTTGCCAGAAAACCACAATTTTATAAAAAACAGACCAAATATGTTATGCAAAAATATAAAATTGCCACACAATACAGCTGGGAACCTGTCAAAGAAGGGGCACCTTTTTAAAATTAGTACTGTTAACTTGAGCAGCTGACAGAATAAGAGAATCTACACGCATTTCTGAAATAAAAGTAGTCTATAACTCTGATCATTACAGTTATTTATAATTGTAAGCCCTCCACGTTTTCTTCCAAAATTGCCATTTCCCACAGGGATTATTAGGGGGAGAGCAACATTTTGAGCCAAAATTGGAGACAGTTGAGAGGTATAGTTCAGCCGGGACTGTCTGCGTTTGCTGCCCCCCCCTAACAAAATCATGGTCGAATGGAGCATTCCCCCCCTGCAGCCATTTCAATGTCCCATTCCTTGGTTATTTCGCCCCATTTGCCATAAACACTGTAATGTCATAGGCGATGATATGGATTTCATTTGAAAGTTTTATTTTATATTTTAGAGCATAAACCCTAATAGATATCTGCTAAACAAAGCAATGCAGTCTCACAATGAAAATAGACAGCTGCTGTTCTCCCCCCTCACAAAATCATGGTCGAATGGGCGTGGAGATTTTATCTTCTAATTTTGTCAAAAATGCTATATTTAACTCTTGCTAATTTTTTTGCTGTTTTGTGTTGGGCAATGCAGTTGTACTTGTTTTCTAGTGATGCATTTCTGAGTTTGAGTTTCTTTAGTGTGAATTTGTGGTGTATCAGAGTAGTGTCACTTTTTATTATTTAATCCTTACTTAGCTGCTGAATATATATAATATGCTGAAATTAAAACAATGGCTGGTTAAAGCCTAACAGCAGTAGTCATGTAACGTGCAACTGAACAGATTCTGCTTTGATTTTGTGATGTACTTGATTTTTTAATACAGATCAACAGAATGTTAAAGTATATTTGGAACATAAGCATTGCTGGTGCAGCTTTTTGAAGGAGTATTTGTGGGGATTTTACCTTATGATTTTGGTAAAAATGCTATATTTAACTCTCCCTCATTTTTTTGCTGTTTTGTGTTGGGCAATGCAGTTTTACTTGTTTTCTAATGATAACATTTCTCAGTTGCAGTCTTAACTACACTACAAGGTGTCTGTTACAGTATGACTGTTTCATGCATTTAAACATTGAAAACTGGTGTGGCTTTTGTGGGAGTGACCCATCTGTGGGCGTGGCTCAAATAGGGGTGTTCCTTGAGTATGGTGTGGGTGGGGCTTAAGGGGCGCCAGAAACTTCGCGTAGGACGCCGTTTTAGCTAAGGCCGGCCCTGACTGGAATGCCAGTCAAAATCAAGTATAAAAAAAACAAGCAGCACTCAGCTCAAACCACTTCTCCTTGCACTGCAGTTCTAATTATAATTTATATTCAGCTTTATAATATTACCAAGTAACATGCTGAAAGTAGCAATCTCTGTAATACCCCCACTTGTAAAAATGTTCTTATCCAAAAAAGATCTGCTGCCTGACAACTATCTACTTGTTTCATGGAGAACACATGATCAAAGTAAAGATGAACAGTGAACAGAAACAAGCTCAAGATAAATTGTTTAAAGGATTACTGCACAAGTTATGGACCACACATGATAGATTGGCATTCTGTTTAATTTACGGGTAAAGCCTGCAAAGATAACTGCAAGTCTCCAACAAATGTAATGAGCTTCTGAAAATACTGTAATCCTGTCCTTTATTACAAATACTGTCATATGCATTTCAATACCTAAGGCTTATACGTTAACTAGTTATGTAAATATTCTCTGCATGGCAACAATGAAAAGGCTTTCGATGTTGGTAATTCTTTAATAGTATGCTTATTAAAGCTTACTTGCATCTTACAGTCTCCAACAAGCTTACCTGATGGTCATTAAAGCATTGCTACTTTAATACAGAGCAACAGGGCACTGCAACAGCATGCATTTTCTGAATGATAAGAAGCATAAATCAACAGTATAAAAATATGACAGAAAACCAGAACATTCTGAAAAATCAAGGACAGATGAAAAGCCACAGTCATACTTGTGGTCTACCTTGGATGGGGGAATACTCTGCACACTTATACTGCATAATTGCTCCTTGCCTTGTTTGGACACATCCAGAGCCACTACAATGGGGAGTGGAGTGCAACAAGTAGGTCACAGTTTGAAATGTCTCTGGCTGACGGTGATGGCTCTGACACTCATACCTCTCAACCTCAGAGCAAGAAATCTGGACAAAGCCATACACAGAAGTGGGACACAGGTCCAAAAATAAAGACAATTTTTAAATATTGCTCTTATAAACTTAGAAAGATAATAGACTAGTAGTAGGTCTTGCATTAGTATAATTTTTTGAAGGGTATGAAATCTGAAACTCAAATGTCTGCCATTATTTTCTAACTTTAATCTTTAATGGTTTGCTACTAATTTGCCAGAAAACCACAATATTATGAAAAACAGACCAAATATGTTATGCAAAAATATAAAATTGTCACACAATACAGCTGGGAACCTGTCAAAGAAGGGGCACCTTTTTAAAATTAGTACTGTTAACTTGAGCAGCTGACAAAATAAGAGCATCTACATGCATTTCTGAAATAAAGGTAATCTATAACTCTGATCATTGCAGTTATTTATAATTGTAAACCCTCCACGTTTTCTTCCAAAATTGCCATTTCCCAGAGGGATTATTAGGGGAAAAGCAACATTTTGAGCCAAAATTGGAGACAGTTGAGAGGTTTGGATATTCCTAATTCTATAAAACAATTTATTTGCACGTACCTCTCAACCTCTTAATGCAGGAAATCTGGATAAGGCCAAATATATTGGGGGAAGATACAAACAGTACTAAAAAGACGGTTGATAGAATAACAGGTCTTGCTTTAGCATACATTTTTCTGAAGGTTATGACATCTGAAGCTCAATGTCTTTCATTATTTAGTGACTTCATTCCTAAATGATTTGGCAGAAAACCACAAATTTTATGAGGAACAAACCAAAAATAAGAAGCAAAAATCTATTCATTCTCCAAAATTCTGGAAAGTTGAGAGGTATAGTTCAGCCGGGGCTGTCTGAGTTTGCTGCCCCCCCTAACAAAATCATGGTCGAATGGAGCATCCCCCCTGCAGCCATTCCAATGTCCCATTCCTTGGTTATTTCGCCCCATTTGCCATAAACACTGTAATGTCATAGGTGATAAATATGGGTTTCATTTGAAAGTTTTATTTTATATTTTACAGCATAAACCCTAATAGATATCTGCTAAACAAAGCAATGCAGTCTCACAATGAAAACAGATGGCTGCTGTTCTCCCCCCCCTCACAAAATCATGGTCGAATGGAGCGTCCCCCCTGCAGCCATTCCAACATCCCATTCCTTGGTTATTTCGCCCCATTTGCCATAAACACTATAATGTGCATAGGCAATGATAGGGATTTCATTTGAAAGTTTTATTTTATATTTTACAGCATAAACCCTAATAAATATCTGCTAAACAAAGCAATGCAGTCTCACAATGAAAATAGACTTAGCATTAAAACCTCTCTGCCCTTGAAACTCACATTCATTGAAACAGCATTGAAACCCACATTCAAAGAAAATACATTTTGCCAGTGGCAGATAAAGATTAATTTTGGGCTGTTTTCAAATCATAGGCCCCTTGAATACGAAACATGCACATGCTCTTTGATACACCTTCCTGACTGTATTAAATAATATTCCTTGTACAATACAGTACAGTTGTTAGACGGCATTTTAAATTTATTGTTTTAAACATTTTTCCAGTAAACAATGAAACAAAATGCATGCACCAATAATGACAAAACTGCTCAATTCAGAACATTTCCATCATAAAAGTCTACTCAAACTTCTACAATCCACCAGTATCAGTAAATATACATGATCTCTGAAGAAGTAAAAGTCATGTAAATAATTCCACATTAAAGAAATCTGTTAACTAATGAAGAGGTTACTGCTAGCAAACAACTTTATATGTCATTGTTTCATCTACAAATAAAGTGCCTGTTGCCCTTGAGGAATAAATTGCCTATGTTGCATTAAAAAAATTATAATGCTAGTAATATCACAATAGGGAATGGATCGCAAACTGATAACAGGTTCATAGTTACTAGGTATCTTCACCAAAGAGGACTGCAGCATCCATCTCCTTTACAACAGAGTACAGTATCAGCAATGGATCTACCTACTGTGGGAGTAGAACCCACAACCTTCTGCATCAAAAGCAAGTACACTACCTGTTGTGCTATTTACAATGTAAGCAGACTTGGCATAAGCAGCACTAAACTTTTGTTCCCCTGCAGCTCTCAGCTCCTTGTAAAATCTATTCGACACTCAGCTGTATCTCTGAACTTTGCACCACAAGAAATCTGGAAAAAGCCAAAATTTATTTGGGGGGGGGGGGACAAAAGCCCAAAAACCAGGGACACATTTTAAACATTGCTTGTATAATGTTGGAAAGTTGCTAGAATAAAATGCTGTGTTACTACCATCCATTTCACTGCCAAGTATTGAACCCAGGACCCTGTGCAAAACAGCCAGAGCAACATACCACTATGCCAAATCATCTATTTTTATGAAAGAAAGGAAGATTGAAACTTAAATGGCTACCATTTAGTGAATTCAGTTTTCACCATAGCTGTCAACATCTTAGCACAAAACACCTGAACAAAGCCAATAATGGGGGAATACAGTCACCAAACATATTCGGTAAGTTCAGTTATCACCATAGCTCTCAACCTTGGCACAAAATTCCTGGACAAAGCCAATAATGGGGGAATACAGTCTAAAAAATAGGGACAAATACCCACTGAGGACACCAAACAAACCCAGGGAGGACATGCAGACTTCACACAGAAGGCACCCCACCCAAGAATCAAACCAGATAACCCATAGCTGTCAGGCAACACTGCTACCACTGCACCAGTGCACTACTGGCTGTGTTAAGAAAAGTAACAAAAATACAGAAACCATAGATTTTATGAGGAACAGAACAAATATGAGGCAAAAATCTGGAAATGTTTTACAAATGGTGGTGGTAGGGGAAATCAGGCTCTTGTCACTTGGGCCCAAGGTACAGGGTTCAAGCCTTATTCTCTACCCACCACCATGAAGCAACTGGGACATTTCACACACACACACACACACACACACACACACACACACACACACACACACACACACACACACACACCAGATTCTCTATCCTCCATAAACTCCAGATTCTCTGTCCTCCATAAACACCCTACCTGTCTCTGTACTCAGCTACATCCTCTGCAGTGATCACCTGTCCTCAGACCAGCTCCTCCATAGCGATCCTGCAGCCTGATCGGTCCTCCATAATGGCCCGCGCATGCCATTGGATCTTCCGTGAGATGTGAGGAGGCTGGAGCCTCCTGCTGTTGCTCCAGTCTGTGGGCGATGCAGTTGGGTTTGTGCAGTCTTCACTGCACAGACCTCTGGGCTGGAAGGGTGGAATTTCCTGCCTTCCCTATCTGTACTGCCTAACAGAGCAGTCTGGAGCTTGGAATGCCTGAGCATGCGTGCTTGTGGTTCTGGTCTGCCTAACACAACAGTCAGGAACTAAGTTTGTGGAGTCTGAGAATTTTAATATGTTCTATGGTTGGGGAATTTATTTAATCCATTTTACAGGTGGGGACCAATTTTACAGGTGGAGGGGCAGCAGTATATCAATGGCCGCCCCTGCTGATATCATTGCTGTTTGTACAGTTTTAATAACATTTATTTTTCACAAAATATTTGTATTTATTTATCTTATGCCTTTTAAGTTTATTTTTCGGAACGTGCTCTAGAATGCAAGATGTGTGTAGGCTGCTAGAGGTGTTACATTCTACACTGCATAGGTGTTAATAAGTTAAATCCTTGGATTCAATAAACTCTGTGTAAGCGTTACACAAAGCCTACATGAGCAACAGCGTTGATTACATATTCATGCTGCACACCATGTTTAAATGTAAACAAGCATGGTTTTGTGGCTGGCAACACTTACCTCAGACCAAAATAGGTTAGAAGGATTGTACAAAATGCACAATGATTACCAGGGCTTAACATATACTTATGTATATGGTCCAAACACAGTACAGGACAATGTATACATGCAGAGGATTATTGAATCTCATTCCTGGCATTCTGTACAAAAGTTATGTGAATGATCTATGAGCGTACATGGACTGCCATGTAAAATAAACAGCCAGGGGAAGTGTGTGCATTGAATAGGAACACACATATGAATTGTAGGAACGAACACAGGGAAATAGGACAGGTGAAACATTGTAATGTACAGTAGATGAGGGCATGTGAATGGAAGACAGTAGTAGCAGGAACACCAATCACATATCAATATGGTACAGTATGGACTGCACAGTGAAAATATGTATCATGTGACTGTCACACAAGGTGACATAATAATAAAGATGATGTCTTTGTGAGATAAGTATCCTTACATGAATAATGCAGAAGACATCTATCAGAGATATTATATACAATTGGTGTATGGTGCATATTGTGAAGCTGTGCTAACTGATTAGCCTGAATATGAGTGTAATGTCAGCAGAGGTCTCCAACAAGTGGAACACTGTTATAGGCTCATGGACAACAGTAAAAGAAACATGCACAATCATGGACAATATCAGAATAATACTATCAGTAATCCCATGTCTCTGAGACATCATATGCGATTTTGAGTGATCATAGGTAGTTCTGCATGAACGCACTTGTACAACTATTATGATGTGTCAGCAATCTATGAGAGTAATCAACCATATCATCCTGACACTGTAACATCTGCTGGACATGTTAGAAGGAACACTGATATACCTGTGCAGTGGCGGATCCAGGAATCTGCAAAGGGGGGGGGGGGTGCAGATGTTCAACGCTTTCTGATCAATGATTTGAGTGTCAACTATTTGTGAAGGCGTCATCATGATACAGATTTCTTCAAAGGGGTATACCCATGTCTACAATAATGCAACCCTTATCTGTGACTCCAACAGAAACTTAGCTTGGCAATGAACTGCTGCGATCTCCAGTATTTCCCACTGGCAACACAGTGATGGTCTTGTCTCTAGCATGTCCCATCAGAACCTCACTCCTATAGAGAAGCCAGCAGGAGCCTTAAGCCACTAACTGAACGGGAGTCAGCTGGGATGTACTTGGAACTTTATCCCACTGATCCAGTGGAACTGGCACAAAATGGAACCAGAGATTATGATAGTGCAAAAATAAATAAATAAATAAAGCCAGGGGAAACTGTGACTTTAAGTAACACACACCATCAGGCATAGGCAACCCTTCTATTTTTCCATATTTTGCTAAAATACTGTTACATACATGTGGTCACAATAAAGTAATTACAACTAATTTTGCTTTATCATTAAACATTTAGCACACAAATACAGTAGTACAGTACAGCACCATTCAATAAAGATATGTGAACCACCTAGGGAACATGTCAAAACTACCCAGTGGGGTGATGCCACCATGCTCAGATTCACTGCAACTTGCAACCAGAAAACAAACGACACAGACAGACATATACACACACACTGTGGATTCAATTCAACATGAAAAAGCATTTTAGGTAATTGCAGAACTGTAATACAACATTAAATGGAATGTGTTCCCTTGTTCAGAGTTTCTATCTGCATGATTCATAATGTGTTTCACATCGCAAATGTCAGTAGTACATCCCTCACACACACACACACACACACAAAAGATCAAGGGTAACACAGAGCTTCTTCTGAACCCTAACACCTTTCACCTGACCTTGAAACTGGGAGGGCTACATGAGTCTTGTCCTCTTCTCCTCGGAAGACAAAAACACACTGTCCAATCCAGCTACCTCACCTTCTCCTCTCGCATGTGACTGTCACAGCATGTGCAGCACAGTAGCATCAGCCTCACCCACCTGCAGGAACTCTGCTAGTGCAGCAGCTGTACTGTGTTAGTACCACACCACATTCCTAGACCCAACTCCTTCAGTTTTACATCAGCACCCATTTTTTGAAGAATAAAAAGTATAAAACTTTTAACATCAGAGTCTGACTCAAAATCACCTTAAACTTTCTGAAATTAAGCCACCATCAACAACTCACCCCAACGACTCTAACAAAGTTCATTACTATTAGAAGAATGTTGAGTGTATGCGCTGTGTGCATCAGCTTAACAGACTCACACAACACCTCCCTTTTATATACTATATAAATTACTCATTCTACATACATACATGCATACAGACAGACAGACACACGTTTGAAGAGAATGAGAGAGGGAGGATGCATATATTTATACATTTTCTATAATAGATTATGATGCTTCTGTCTTGTCATTAAACAAACCTCAATCCACCAAAACAGATGTGGAAATGCAAAATTATGACAAGATAGATTTACTTGTAGTACTTAAACAATAAAGAAAACAGAATTTAGATATTAAATGTCAGCCACCTCTGAAATAAATGTTAAAAGTTATAATGAATAATAGTTTCCTATGGGAGCAACCCTACACGTTATTTATTAAACCACTAAACCTCAATGAGGAAAAGATGTGCTCAACACTTTTCAAGCCACCATAAACAGTTAACAATTTACAGTTCAGTTTTTCAAACTTTCTAATTAAACTATGTGTAACAGTGGCCATAGCTTACTCTAAATAAAAGTCTGCCTTGCACCTGGTACTAAACTGAGAGGTTAAAATTCTTTGATTTCCCACTTTTTATGAAAGTATATACACATTTTGAAATCATTACCTTTTCTTCTGAGTCTTTAGGTTCAGTGAAGAATAAGAAGGTCAGGAAATAAGTTAACCGTGGTGGAATGCTCCCTCTGAAACTTTTAGGTTTTTAAAGTGCATACTGGTAGAGATGACAATCTTCAAAATCTATAAACTTAAATTGAATTTATCCCAGCTTTACTGCTTTTAGTATTTCTCTCAAACCTGCAGCCACTATGTTGGGCTATACCATGTAAAAAACAAATGTAAGGGCGACAGCATAATGTTAATATACTTTGGCTTATGTCTGAAGGCAGTTTAGTTTCAAAACATCCCTATATTCCCACAGACTACATGGGTCATTCCAAGTGAACTGAGAAGCACGGTGGCAATCAGAAGGGGAAGGAACAGGGGCTGCCTTAGCATGTGTGTGCAAATTCAGGTTAAAAAGTAAGTTCACTCATAGATTTATGCTTAATTAGAATAAAAGCACTGCAGTAAGAAAATGCAATGTTTACTCGGGGAATCACAGTAAATCGGGACAGTTCACCCATAATTGTCCAATTACAGTTATTTTACAGCCTGATCAAAACATCTAAATGATAAAATTTTGTTGCTCATGTCCTACCTGTTTTTGTATACACAAATACAGCTGGTGATTGTGCAGATCATTAGAAGTAGTTGTTGCTCTGTCTATATAAATGCCAGTAAAGGCAGAGGAAGCATAAATAAGAGCACAGTTCATTCATTCTTTATGTGTTTTATTGTAGAAATGATGAATGATTTCTGTTGAGTGACATGCTTTAATTGTTCAGATTGTCACAGGCAAGCTGTCTTTATGTGCTTTTCTTTTTTCATAGTAAATGCAAGTGACAATTTCTGCCGTGAATTCTTACTGACGAAATTAACATTTGCAAACCTGCTCGCTGTTATGACAAAGAGTACAAACTCTGTGTAAAATCTGGTTTCCTGACAGAGATTAAAAAAATACCTGCTAATAAACCACAGTTACACACTGTACTGTCAACTCTGTAGCCATATAATACAACTCCAAACTTTGAGCTTTCTGTTTGGTCCCACCTACCTCAATATTGGCAAAGAATAACAGAGCCTCAAACCTCTGTGGTGCTCTGTCAATCATTGTATACTTCAGCAGAAAGCTCTGAAATTAAATATGTGTTTCCAGTAGCTGTTTAGGTTAGGGGGTGAAAAGTCTGCATATGTGGGAGATGGGACCAAGAAGAAAAAAATGTCAAAGCAGTACCCGTAAGCAGATGTAACGCATGTGGATTACTTTTAGATGGAGTAAAAAAGTACAGTAAAAGGAGTTCAAGAAAAGCAGCTGAGCACTGACTAATCAGAACACAAGCATCCCAACTATTTTAGTTACTATTACTGGATCAGCTATGGATACATGTAAAATGCATTAATTTACATAATCTCTTGTAACAAATAAATGACTTTTTTTAACAAAAATAGAGGATTATGTCAGCCCCTCCTATGCAACAATATAAAGAAGTTCATTCAACGAACGGAAATTTGTTAATGTATGAGCCATACCACTCAACTGTAATGATTTTCACAAATCTTTCACAGACTAAAATGTGTCATTATTTAATGACTTAAGACCTAAGTCACTTGCCAGAAAAAAAACACAAATTTTATGAATAGCAGACTAAAAATATGAAGCAAAAATCTGGACACTGAGAAAACCTGGAAGGTTAAGAAGTATGCAAACAAGCACAGTGACTTTCTTTAATGATAAACGATCATGTTATGGTAATATAAATTATCAGTTACAGGTATATTTGCTAATACAATAACGTAATTGGAAGATTAAAAAAAAAATATATATATATATATATATATATATATATATATATATATATATATATAGCAGCATTTACACCTTTCCTTGTATGCTAATTATGCCAATCTGTGCAAGTCCGCAGATAATGTATTGTTCATAGGTTCATAGGTTCATACTAGGCTATCTGCCCTAGGGCATTTATAAGCCTAGCCAGAATGTGTTTGGCTTTCGCCACCCATTTTAAATTTATTTTGCTATGCCTTTTTTCGAGGTTAGTATACTGTGCCTCTGTCTAACAGTGACACAGAAGTGATACCCAGGGTAAACCTACGATCTCCCATCCACTCATCAAGATTCCTCTTGAAGAGAGTCAATGAGGGACTCTGCCTAACCTGGACTGGGATTTTATTCCAGAGTGAAGGGAGCCTCTGGGTTATGAATCTGTCCCTCCAGCATGTCCTATTTATTTCAGTGCTGAGGTTCAAGTCTCGAGCGCGTAGCTCGATGGGATTTGGATTTTCTGAGGTGCAGCATGTCCATTAATTCCGGGTTGGACATGGCTTTATACGTCAGGCACAAATCGCCTCTGAACAGGCGGTATGCCACTGAGTAGAGCTGGAGTTTTAACCGGGCAGCATATGGCATCTGTTTGAGCCCTTTGATCCTCTTGGTGAGGTACTTTTGGGGTCTTTCCAGTTGCTGCAGGTGTCTGGTAAGGTACATCCCAAAAGGGGCATTGTACTCAATTATGGGCCTGATGAGGGATGAGTAAAGAGGCACAATGACCTCCCTGATCTAGATGTGAATCCATTCATGATTAGGTGGGCTATATAAAATGTTTTTCTAACCACTTTGGCCACGTGGTTGTCAAATGAGAGATTGCTATCAACTTGGGTCCCCAGGTCCCTAATTACTTCTTCTGTACTTAATGGATTACCACCTATGTGGTAATTTGTGGGCACTTTGTTTTTGCCAAAGGGGATGACTATACACTTTTGGCATTTAGCTTGAGGCCATGGCTCTGGCACCAGTTGTCTGTTTCTATGAGGCCCTTTTGGAGGATGCTTGTGTCGGCTGGAAAGTCGATTATGGCACCCAGTTTGCAGTCATCTGAACTTGGTCAGCCACAGTCCTTCCGTTTTGGCCTGTACCTCCGAGAAATATATACCGAACAAGAGAGGTCCCAGGACTGAGCCTTGTGGGACACCACTTGTAACTGGTTTGGAGTCTGACATGGCTCCAGCAATTCTAACCATGTGGGTTCTGTCCTTGAGCCAATTTGCAATCCATCTAGTGACATAGGGGTTTATATTTAAGCTGGTGAGCTTATCTATAATGCCCGAGTGGGGTATTGTATCGAAGGCTTTTGCGAGGTTCAGGTAGGCTGTGTGGACCACCTTCCCCTTGTCAATGGCCTTGGTGACTGTTTCAAAGAAATCAACCAGGTTTAAGAGGCAGGATCTGCCCTTAACAAAGCCGAACTGGGTAGGATCCAGTGTCTGTAGGTCCCCAATATCTTTATTTATGAGGTCCATGATGATCCTTTCCATAGCTTTGCAGACTAAGCTAGTCAAGCTTATGGGGTGATAGTTTCCAGGATCCGTTGAGGCACCACCTTTATGGAGAGGGACCACTGTTGCTGTACGCCACTCTTTGGGAACATATCCTGTAGTAAGGCTGAGATTGAACAGTAGTTTTATGTTTGGGTTTAGCTCTTCTTGGAGTTCATGTAGGATGCAGCCCGGGACACCGTCTGGTCCCATTGATGCTGTGCTTTTTGCTTTGGAAAGGGCGGCTCTTACCTGAGCATCTGAGATGTCAGGGGGGCAGCACTCTGCTGGGATAGATATTTGCCCTTTTGGTGGGGAGGGGAGTTTGCGCTGAACCTGTCAGCTAGGATGTTGGCAATGTCTGTGGGTTCAGTGTATTTTTTGTCATTTTGGACTAATTCTGAGCATATCTGGGAATTACCACCCAGGTTCCTAACATAACTAAATAAAGCCTTGTGATTATCCTTAGTGTCCTGTGCAATTTTTCTCTCGAAGCTGGCCTTAGACAATTTTATGAGTGCCCGTAGTTTTTTTGCTAATACTACTCAGTGATGCCTTCCCTTTTTGGGATTTTGCTCTATCATTTAGTAGCTTCCTCCTTCTATTGTATAGTTTGTTTATGGCTGGGGTCCACCAGACAGGACGTCTGCCTTTGGAGGATTGGGTCTTGGTTTTATTCGGGATCGCATGATCCATGCATTCCTGAAGGTGTTC
Source organism: Protopterus annectens (assembly GCF_019279795.1). NCBI lineage: Eukaryota > Metazoa > Chordata > Ceratodontiformes > Protopteridae > Protopterus > Protopterus annectens. The sequence goes on along the minus strand of NC_056731.1, from coordinate 994,421,974 downwards.
ATAGAATGCGTTTATAAAGGATTCTGCGGTCTGGGCCGTATTTTCCACAGGCCCGGGGGCTTTGAAGGATTCCACCTCAGTTTTGAGGAGTGTGAAATTTGCTTTAGAGAAGTTTTTCACTGTGGTTTTCTGGGCAGGGTGTGAGGTCGGGATGTGAATATCCAGTGAGATTAGTTTATGGTCTGATCTTACCAGTGAGGGATACACTTCTGGTCTGGAGAATAGAGTCCCCATGTTGGTGATTATCAGGTCCAGTATGTTTTCCCCTCTTGTGGGAGTGGTAACAAGTTGTTCCATAGCATCTGAGTTTATAAATTCTAGGAACCTTTGGGCTAGGGTGTTGGAGCTAGAGTAATGCTCCCAGTCTATGTTTGGGTAGTTGAAGTCGCCCAATATAATGGTGTTTGGAGAGACCTTCATATTTTCCAGTGTTCTCAGGAAGGCCGAGTGGGGTTCCTGGGTTTGGGAGGGTAGTCTGTAGCAGGCTATAAACTGGAAGGCAGTTTTACCCACTTTTAGTTGCACATGGATAGTCTCTGATGCTTTGTGCTTTGCCACCAACCTGGAGGTGTGGGTATCTTTGATGAATATCGATACTCCCCCTCCTTTTGTGGTTTGGTCCAAGTTTTGGGGCCAAAAAGCATGGTATGAGGTATAACCTGGTAGTGCTGGGGTGCTCTCGGGAGCCCTGAACCAGGTTTCTGTTACTGCACAGATATCGATGTTCTCCATGCTAAGGAGGGTTTCGAGTGCATGCATCTTGAGGTTTAGACTTCTGACATTGAGTAGCATTACTCTTAGTTTCTTATCCCTTGTGATACCTATGGAGGTGGGTTTGTCTTTTGAGCCTTGCCTAAAAAAGGCACTATAGGGGTAGCAAGAGCCTTTGCCAATATCCGAAAGCCCAGGGGTGACAGGTGCAAGCCATCCCTAGCGAAGCATCGTGGCTTGTCGAGCATATCATCCCAAGCTGACAGGCATTGGATCCCCTTTGAATGACACCAGTACTTAAGCCAATTGTTGAAATTGATCATCTTGTCTTCATATTGTGGCATCATTCTTGGTGAGGTTAAGATGCTACTCAAGGTCAGGGTCATACCGGCCTGGGCTACATGCTCAGAGAGCTCCTTTATGTCTCTTTTCATGTAGTCCAGGGAGGTACGTCTCAGGTCATTCACACCAGCATGGACAATGACTGAGTCATATTTGTACTTGCCTTGGAGTCACCTGAGTGCTTGTGTTATGTGGCGGATCCTAGTGCCCGACAGGCTGCTCACCGTGACCCTCTCCTTGTTCAGCCTGGTGAGCGGGACGTCAGTGTGCCTGACGATAGAGTCACCTATTACAAGTGTATCAGGTGTGTTGTTTAGTCTTAAGGGCTGTGACTGTTCGGCACACTGGCTTTGTGAGATATGTGTTGCACGTGTTTTGTGTTGGGGTAGCGGTTGCTTGGGTGTCTGCTTTGGAGGTCTCTGCTGCTTAGGCAGATCTTTATTTAGAGCCTCAGAGTATGTTTTTGTGTGATTATATGTTTGGTTTGCTGTCGTGGTCGGTCTATGTGAGACTGGAATTGTAGTGAGTGTGGTTTCCTTCTCCTCCTGACTGGTTATGCCAGTACTGAGTTGAGAGAGCTTAGCCTCCAGTTTGGCTATATGGTTGCATCTCACACATGTGTTGGAATTTGTTGGGGAGGAGGAGAGGGTTGTCTGTGTACATGAGGCAGTTGTAACATTGCCTCAAGATTCCCAGATTCACCGGCTGGACCGGAGAGGCGATTGACAACTGACGTTTGGACATGCTAGAATAATATTGGGAATTCCTTAATAATTGAAAACAAGGGCCAGTGGAGAGTGAGGGTGTAGTGCTTTTAATTTTTAGTGCTGACTTATATAATTGCTTTAGTGAGTAAGTGCCAGGTAACTTAAGTGCAATGTGTTACAGGTAAAATCAATTTAAATAGAGTATTTTTTTAAAAAAAAGTGCAGATAAAGGTACTTAAATTCTCTTATACATCCAGTTGAATACAGCAAGTTCTTAGCCAGCCAAAGCTGAGGTTTTAAGCAGAAAATATTTCACGCTGTACCACTTAAATAGGCAAGGACAGGAAATCAAAGAATGTGGCTACCCCCACACCTGTAATTACTAGCAAATAACAAAATTCAGCAAACACTGACTAACTTCCAGTTCAGTTAATATTCCTGCAACACAGTTAAAATCAATTTAAATACTGTATTTTTTTTTAAAAAGTGCAGATAAAGGTACTTAAATTCTCTTATACGTCCAGTTGAATACAGCAAGTTCTTAGCCGGCCAAAGCTGAGGTTTTTAAGCAGAAAATATTTCACACTGTACCACTTAAATAGGCAAGGACAGGAAATCAAAGAATGTGGCTACCCCCACACCTGTAATTACTAGCAAATAACAAAATTCAGCAAACACTGACTAACTTCCAGTTCAGTTAATATTCCTGCAACACAGTTAAAATCAATTTAAATACTGTATTTTTAAAAAAAAGTGCAGATAAAGGTACTTAAATTCTCTTATACGTCCAGTTGAATACAGCAAGTTCTTAGCCGGCCAAAGCTGAGGTTTTAAGCAGAAAATATTCCACACTGTACCACTTAAATAGGCAAGGACAGGAAATCAAAGAATGTGGCTACCCCACACCTGTAATTACTAGCAAATAACAAAATTCAGCAAACACTGACTAACTTCCAGTTCAGTTAATATTCCTGCAACACAGTTAAAATCATTTTAAATACTGTATTTTTTTTTTAAAAAGTGCAGATAAAGGTACTTAAATTCTCTTATACGTCCAGTTGAATACAGCAAGTTCTTAGCCGGCCAAAGCTGAGGTTTTAAGCAGAAAATATTTCACACTGTACCACTTAAATAGGCAAGGACAGGAAATCAAAGAATGTGGCTACCCCACACCTGTAATTACTAGCAAATAACAAAATTCAGCAAACACTGACTAACTTCCAGTTCAGTTAATATTCCTGCAACACAGTTAAAATCAATTTAAATACTGTATTTTTAAAAAAAAAAGTGCAGATAAAGGTACTTAAATTCTCTTATACGTCCAGTTGAATACAGCAAGTTCTTAGCCGGCCAAAGCTGAGGTTTTTAAGCAGAAAATATTCCACACTGTACCACTTAAATAGGCAAGGACAGGAAATCAAAGAATGTGGCTACCCCACACCTGTAATTACTAGCAAATAACAAAATTCAGCAAACACTGACTAACTTCCAGTTCAGTTAATATTCATGCAACACAGTTAAAATCAATTTAAATACTGTATTTTTTTTTAAAAAGTGCAGATAAAGGTACTTAAATTCTCTTATACGTCCAGTTGAATACAGCAAGTTCTTAGCCGGCCAAAGCTGAGGTTTTTAAGCAGAAAATATTTCACACTGTACCACTTAAATAGGCAAGGACAGGAAATCAAAGAATGTGGCTACCCCAACACCTGTAATTACTAGCAAATAACAAAATTCAGCAAACACTGACTAACTTCCAGTTCAGTTAATATTCCTGCAACACAGTTAAAATCAATTTAAATACTGTATTTTTAAAAAAAAGTGCAGATAAAGGTACTTAAATTCTCTTATACGTCCAGTTGAATACAGCAAGTTCTTAGCCAGCCAAAGCTGAGGTTTTAAGCAGAAAATATTTCACACTGTACCACTTAAATAGGCAAGGACAGGAAATCAAAGAATGTGGCTACCCCCACACCTGTAATTACTAGCAAATAACAAAATTCAGCAAACACTGACTAACTTCCAGTTCAGTTAATATTCCTGCAACACAGTTAAAATCAATTTAAATACTGTATTTTTTTTAAAAAAGTGCAGATAAAGGTACTTAAATTCTCTTATACGTCCAGTTGAATACAGCAAGTTCTTAGCCGGCCAAAGCTGAGGTTTTCAGTAAAACTGATGAATGACAAGAAAACTCACACTCTTGTCGCAATCACAGTGGCTGATGGTATGCCATCAGAGGTTTCTATAGCCATATGCGTAGCTGAATGGATAAATAACATGAGGGCAGGCATCATGGGTTCGGCAACACTTATCTGTCTCTACAAATTCACCTGAAGAGAAATAGGTGTTAAAATGTCTCCACCCCCCCCAAAAACAAAAACAAAAAAAAAAACTAATGGGGAGCTGCATCTCAGCTCTGAGGAGGTTCAAAGGTCACAAGGCTAACTAAGGACAGAAACAAAGCTTCAGTAGCAATAATGCAAGGATACTTATTTGTACACCACAGTGCTGTTGTACTTGCAGTTGATGATTTTGAAGTATTTCCAATACACCCCCTACTTTACTTCACCTTGTTTGGTCGGTCCTGACCTCACATTCAAAACTGCAGCATCTGACGTTATGACTTTTTGTTACTAAACCTTGGAGTATATAACTATCTGGTGAATCAGATAATGATAAGGAGCGACAATAATTATATTAGTTCATTTATGCTAAAACGTGTGCATAACCCATATTTAGGAGATATCCTTCCGTAGCTACAAAATATGGTGCAAGTTAAATATATCTTTAATAGTTAAAGACCATCTTGGAAAGTAATTTCAACCACACTATCACATTTTGTTATCAAAACATGACATGCTCTATTTCCAAACGCATGCCGTCCTTACCCAGGTGGTCATAACTCTCAGCATTGTTGCTGGCTCTGCACCACAAAGTTCCAGGGTAGGTGAAACCCCTCTTGGACCTGTGCAGCTGCTTTTGTGCTCCTGTTCTGGCAAACATTTCGGCTCGCAAAAAAGACTGACACGCTGCTGTGACCTCAGCCACTCTGGAGAAGTTTGCAGTAAGCCTGTTTCCTGTATTGGACTGGCTAGTATGCCCCAGAGACCTCAGTTCCAGTCGACAAACTTCTGTGAATGCTTTCACTGCCCTCAGGTTGTCTTGGATATTGCAACCCACTACTTGGCCTTCACCATCATGGGAAGTACTAACAATCACCAGCCCATTAGTCACTTGATACCAGATGGGTCCACTGGTGGTGTGTATTCTGGATTCTTTTGACACATATCGTGCCATCTAGTAGGTGATACGTGATCCTATCCATCCCCTTATCTCCTTGTGTTTCAGATAGATTACCTGCAGCTCCCAGAGGTGGATCTGTGTAGGCGAGACGAACCAGCACTAGTGACCACATGGCTAAATGAGCACCTGTTGTTTCAGCACCACCCGCCCGCAGACAGCGCTGCTCGACCTCCAGACCAGCCTTTATACAATAAGTAAGGTGGCCTGACAAGGTCTCAAGGGGTGGGAGGCAGGGAGGGAGGAGTCTTGAGGGGTACAGCCAAATCAACAGCAATTCAGGGATATTACACGTTCAAAAAAGTTACTTTATCTTTGGCTTGTGTTTTTTTAAGCTAAAATTGCATCAACGCAACTGCATCTAAAAGTAAAAACAATCTTTAAAATTCAAAGATAATCAAAGAAACCTCTGCTAAACCACCATTTTGAATTAGTTGCATCCATAACTTGACCAAAATTGAACTTGCATTCTGCCAGAGGAGCGAAAAATCATGTTTAAAAAAATGAAAGAAAGTACCCTTCACCATAACCAGTAACATTTCGTAACTGCTTAGTCTTAAATTGTATTTCTTGATGGATACTACTTTAATGTCCCTTTATGTGTTCAATCTGTTCTACCAATTATAAACAGCAATACACTATCTGACTTGCTTTGAATAGTCGCCTTGTTTTACGGCTTGAAACACAAATCAGCTGATGTAACAAAATAAAGGCTGAGGCTTGGTTTGGATCGCTAGACAAAAGAGAACACCTCATCCACAGTCTGATAACAAATATGCAGAAAATTGTAGTTTATGCATGCCTGTCCTTCAGTTTTTAGTAATCTGTTATAATCCCCCTATGTTTATAATCAATAAAAATGTTAAAAGAATATTTCAGTGACTTGTGACTAAACAGTCGGCTACGGAGATGAACAAAAATTCAGCACTCGAGTCCACTTCACCAAGCTAAGTATTAGTAAATTAGTAAAGAAATACCAATAAAAGAGAACATTTCACTACACTTCCTTTAATTCTAATAGCATTGGTCGCATTCAGTTTTACTTCAAGATGTGGTATTTACCCCTAGTTGTTTTATGTTGTTTTCCCTAAGTCTTAACCCGTTTACTGATTTTCTAATGGTCAGACTTTCATTTACCTTTACTTCTTCTCCTTCCTCTTTTTTTACTTCGTATTAGACTCTTTCCATATAAAATAAAATAACATATAATATGTAAGACAGGTGCAGAAGCCAATTCAGTGAAAAAGTACAGCAGAGCGCCAAACGAGGGATACGCACGATTGTACCACTTTGGTGGGATTTCTTCAAGACTTGCCTAAGGAAATAAGGAAAATAAAAATTACCTCTGATTCACTGATGTTTTATTCTCACTTGAGAATTCCTGGAACAAGGTCTTCGGGATCAAATCAAATCTGCACTTTTGGCTTAACCACTACTACCAAGACTTTGAAGTGCTTCTAGTAACTGGGGAATCCACTCTATTCGAAACTATCAGCAAACACAAGTTCAGGAAACTACAGTCTGAGATGCAGTTGGAGAACTATTGAGGATTGTAGAAAAGGTCACCTGGTTGAAACCTCCAATTGTATCTCCCGATGCATCTTTGACGCTAGCAATAAAAAAGTGCTGGGAAAATTAAACAGAAAGATACTGTTTTGGCAGCACAACGGATTTCTATAGAAGAACAGTACATTTCCTTTTTTAAGCCACAAATGAATAATGGCTTTAAAAAAAAGGGAGGCGCGCGCCCCTGCGCCCAGGCCTAAATCCGCCACTGTAGTATGTGACATTATGATCATACAGGCTAGTAGACTGGTGTGCATGGCATATAGATATATATATATATATATATATATATATATATATATATATATATATATATATGGGTCTACTTTTCTTTGTCAAAATCTTATTATTTCAAAAAAGAAAAGTAGAGGAACACTTACGCGAAAGTGCACTTAAACAAAAGTGCACTTTTGCGAATATCAGTTCAACGAACCGATAAAATACCCACAAAAAACTGTATTTTGCAGGGGGCAAGCCCCCCTGCACCCCCACACCCCCGCTACTTAAATATACTAACTCTGAGATTGCACTACAGTGGGGAAACAGGTAAATTCCCTTTTCCCCACTGTAGTGTGCTACTGCGCCACAGTGTTTCTTCGCAGTTCGTTGAACTAATATTCGCAAAAGTGCACTTTTGTTTAAATGCACTTTCGCGTAAGTGTTGCTCTACTTTTCTATTTTGAAATAATGAAATTTCAACAAAGAAAAGTAGACCTAGATATATATATATATATATATATATATATATATATATATATATATATATATATATATATATATATATATATATATATCTATATATATATATATATATATATATATATATATATATATATATACACACACACACACACACACACACACACACACACACACACACACACACACACACACACACATATATATATCAATATATGTATGACTCTTTTATAAAGTTGAAGAACCAAATGTCAAGCTATTAAAAATCGAGACAATAATATCGCAATGTGAAAAAAAATAAAAGTTCACATTATCTTAACTTAAAACATCAAATATCCCTAACTAGAGCTGTTGAAGGTTTAAAACAGATAGTACACCTTTAAGAAGTTGTAGTGCATACTGCAAACTTAAAAAAAATACGTTTCTTTCATAAAGCCAAGTTCCATCAATAAGTTGTACAACGCTAGGTTATGAGAAGTAGGGAAATTAGTGTTAGTAATGGAAGGTTATTTGTAAAATTTAGAATGTACAGTAAAAACTGCAAAGCATTGGTGCTGCAGTTATAAATAATCAAGCAGATGTAAAGGACATGCTGCAATAATTACATTGTGTGATGGAGATTAGTTAAGTAAGTCTGTTCCTCATAGCCATGCAGGGGATCTTGTATGTAGTGAATTAAGTTATAGAGTGACAGTTAAGATTATGCTATCGCGACTTTGCATTAGAAACTTACCTGGCAGGATGTGCAGTAGCAACATGGAAACCTTTTCCACAATGTACTGTGATCTTTGAGTTGGTATATTTAATTTCCAGGGGGTGTGGTGCGTGCAGAGGGGGGCTGCAAAATGTGAAAATAGTGTGATGTGGAGTGTGTAAGCACATATTTAATGTTTTTGGTGTTAGAAGGATATAATGCTGCAAAGACTTGTTTTAAGCAGTGTTCTTGACGCTATGTACTTGTAATGTTTTACTGTCGATCTTATGGATATTTGACATATTGCAAATTTGATATAATGGTCTCGATGCTTAGTGGTTCAACATGGCACAATTCACACTATCACAAATGTAACTCATGCTATCACTGTTGCCAAACAGCTGTGGATGTACTGTGTGTAACACTGGAACAGGTATCACACATGCATCTGGTGTAATACCTGGATGATGGTTCTGTTCCATCAGACAGTAATGTTTCTGCAACAAAAAGAATACCTAGGTATGGCCAATAAGATGTGTGACAGCTCACTGTGACAGAGGTGGTACACTTCAGTTACAAATCACTGAAAGATGTGTAGGAAGGTACATGAAGAAGGGTGTATTGTACTCTGTTATTGGTGTGATGAAGGCTGTGAACTTTGGAGGTATTATAGCCTTTGAAGTGGATCCCCTTCACATGCTCAGTAGCTATGTTACATACAAGGCATTAGTCAGCACTGTGGCCACATGCTGGAATACCTCTCAACCTCTTAGAGCAAAACATCTGGACAAAGTCTAAAATGATAGGGGGACAAATAGGGGCAGATTTTAAATATTGCTCTTATAAACCTAAAAAGTTGATAGAATAATAGGTTTTGCATTAGCATGAATTTTCCGAAGGATGTGGAGTCTTAAACTCAAATGTTTGTCATTATTTAATGACTTCAATCCTCAACTATTTGCCAGAAAGAGATGGATTTTAGGGGAAACACATAAAAAATATGAGGCAAAAATCTTAACATTCTGCGAAAACCTGTACAGTTGAGAGGTACTATCTACCTAAGGACACAGGTCACATACCACTTGATCTGCTTATAGGGTGTGATGTCTACATTATCCTTGGGTTTTGTGTTTGTTTTCATGACATAATAAATCCCCCATGTTTTTGTTTCATCTCATGTGTTGTCATAGCTTTGGCAGCAATCTTTGGTGTGTGGTGATACTGTCTGTATTATACTAATATCACAGCTGGAGTCAATGATTGCCTTCATTTCAACATACTTAGATGCCACGTATGGGACCCACTGGTCTACCCACTTGGTGATATAGCTGTTTATGGTTATATCGGACAGTGTTGAGTGAATACCTTAGTGTGGATTTCTGCAAAATGTCTTGGCCTGGTCAAGTTCCACATGATGACAGTGTTGTCATCATGCATGCCCTCAATGACCTCTTTGAGGACATCTATCAGATGTAACAGACATGATGTAGCATTAACCACTCACACAGGTCTGAATCTCACAGCCAGGGTATTACTATTTAGAAAAAGTTCATGATGACATGTTAGTCTACCTCACAGTTGAGGGAGTCAGGATATGTCAATACATGCATGCCTCAAGTGCTGTCCCCCACCCCCAATTTAGATGGATGCATGTTGATGTACATCCTTCTACAGGAACATAGTCCATATGGAAGGTGTGTTGAAGTGTGTATTCAACCATGTCAGGATGGTGCATGTGCTGAATCATGCCATAGGTAATTTGTGATGTTGTCTCAGCCCATTGATTCTGTGTGATAGGCCAGGATGAAGGTAAGTGCATAATGCCTAGCTTGATCTGGCCTTGAGTTTTGACACTATCCCCTACACAGGTATCATTGAGAAACTCTTCAAACTTGGGATAAACCTTTTGCATATATCCCATTATTATCTTTTATGAGAGGTTTTAAGGAATCACACAGTGAACATTCAAGTTCTAGCTTGGATAGTTTTTCTTGTAGTTTTTTCCTAATTGGATTGGCTGCGTGTCCTGTTTACTCTTTTATTTAGTTATTAGATGGGATATTTTGCATACACCTTAATGGTTGCGGACATCAGCTGGGTGCAACTACCCTGTGTTTCTAAAGGTTAGCCAAACAGTCCACTTATGTTGTGCTGATGAGGTCACAAGAAGACTGAAACATGAATGTCTACAGCTAGTGGGATTTTGTTTTATTGGCCTGAACTTGTCCATAATAGACTTAAAAAGAAAAAAAAGTCATGGGTATTCAGAACTGCCCTATAGCTTTACCACCTGATGTCCTTAACTGGTCATTTGCATATACCCCATTATTATCTTTTATAAGAGGCTTTAAGGAATCACACAGTGAACATTCTAGCTTGGCTAGGTTTTTCTTGTAGATTTTTTTCTTTAATGGACACAAAATTATTTGAAATTTGAATACCTAGATAGGTACACTACCTTTACCTGTACAAAATTATTTTTTAATTACATTTAAATCCAAAGTTTGCTTTATACACAAATTTGAGTTTTGTTTTCATTACATTTCATATGTGAAATATTTTTAAATATTTTAATTGAGCTATAAATCTCATTGAATGCTTTATACAAATTATTAATGGTTAACAGAATACCATCTGCAGAAAGTTGAATTGTATACTTTAAATTATCAGTAAGCTTGAGTCCTTCAATTTTTAACAATATTTCTAATAAATAAATACTGCAAAGGGTTTAATAATTAAAGCAAACAATAAAGAGGAAGTGGACAACCTTGTTTAGTTCCATTATGAACTTTAAACTCTTGAGATAAAAAGGGACCAATTTTGATAGAAGGCTGTGAATCTTTATAAATATTTTCTAGTAGAGCAATAATATTATCTGTGAATTCAAAAATGTTTAAAGATTTAAATAAAAAAAGTCAAGTTAACAGTATCAAATGCCTTTTCAGATCAAGACTTATAATTATTAATTTTTTGTTTATTGTTTTATTATAATTTATAACTGTAGTAATTATTTAAACACTGGTTTCAGTTTTCCTATTTTAATAAAGCCCATTTGAACATTATGTATTACAAATTGATTCTTTTAATATTTCTGAAAATCTTGACATAAATAATTTATAATCAATGTTCAACAGTGATGTAGGTCTGCAAGAAGATGATTGTTCTAGGTCATGTTTAAGAATCATTTACAATATCTCCAAGCTGGAGGGGACCTATTTCCTCTTTCGAACTGTAATAAATACTCATTTTAATAAAAATATTATATCATTTGGTAAAAAGTGTGTATACTTCTGGTGTTATACCATCCTGTCCAGGAGCTTTTTTATTTTTAATTTTAACTTGACCTGTTTTTTTCAGAAAACAAAATGTCATTTATCACACAGTTTGCTTGCTCTTTGCTTAACTGTTAATAATAATGTTATTTAAGAATATGGGTCCCTATCAGAGGATAAAATGGCTAGATTATTGAAACTGAGAAAATGGAATCTTGGAATGTTGAACCAGCTTCTCCTTTGGAAGTTAGTATTTGTTAGGATTGGCTATTTGCCCTTTCTCCAATGTGGTGCAATCTTGGAGTTAGTGTATGTAATAGACAGGGGGTGTGGGGGGACAGGAGATCTTGCCACCCTGCAAAAATACTTTTTTTGTTATGCCAGCTTCTAGTGGAGAAGCAAGTTTAACATTTTGAGATGCAATCTTCTTTGTTTCAATAATCTGCTTGTTTGATCTTCTGACATAGATTCTTAAGAATATAGCCATGCATTTACTATTGCATTTGCTATCTTTGTCATCCTACTTTTCTACATTTTATTTTGTCAATATCTGTCATTTTCTCATCAGAATTAGGTTTAGCAATACTTTAAATCTGACTAGATTTAAGGTATAATTTTGATCTATTAGCTAAATGATAGTGTCCTTTAGGCATAGTAGCTTATAAGTGCAGTTCATTTTTTTTCTAATGCAAGCTTTGCTTTGTGAGTTAAGCAGGATAGATATTGAGTTGCTAGCTCTTTAATTTAATTGGGATTATCTTTATTACCTTTTTGTAATATGAACTTTCTGTATAAGTTATCTTGTAATCTCTGAATTTCTTCATCCTACTCTTTTAGTCTATTTTTCACCAGTACTTAATTTTTTTGTAAAAGATGGACCTTTAAATAATCCCTCAGAATAATATTAACAGAACTCTTGTCAAAATCAGCCATGTATGGCTTAAAGTGCCATCATTCTTCATTTGTCACAGTCCATATATATTATTTGAAAGGTTCTGCTGGCAGTGCAGACAGTACACAACTCTTCCCTTGCTACTTCCTCAATGAAAGGGGTACAGACATGATGCCAGGAATGCCACAGACGCCATCTTAAAGAGTGAGACAATGATTATTCATGTTTAACAAGTGGTCTATTGCATATTTCAATGAATGAACAATGGCAGCAGTGGTAAAGCAATACCAAGGTCTGGAAATAATTTACTAGCAAGAAGTCCATGGTAAGCCATAAGCAATTTTTTTCTTTATATTTCTACATAAGCAAGAGATTTCTAGTATTTTGAAAACTATTGCTCCTGGCTCTATAATGTCTCTTCATCTGCTACACCAGTATTGGTCTTACAGAATGCAAATACAGGGACAGCTAATATTATTTTTATAGACTAATAACTGCATGAAGATCAATTTGCTCTTAAGAGGATAATAAAACACAAGAAGTAGCTGAGTATAGGGTTGAAACATGCACAGCAACAATTGAAATTTTCAAGTAGGATGCAGAAAACATTACCTGTTGTGGCTATTGAGTTGTAAGGTGATGTGGTAAATGTGTATTTCTTTACTTCTTTCTTTATTTGTATTTGTATTTATATTTGTTAACCTGGATACAGTATTGATCCTAGTGGACAATTTTCAGACTCAGTCCAGGATTACCAACTCAGTAGAATGCAATATGACAAAACATTTTCCTTGTACAATATTAAGAGTTAGCACAAAGAAAATATACATTATAAGTAGATTTTGTAGAGGCAGTACTTACAACAGTTGTACAGTATTAATAGTGCACAGAAAAATTTGCATCTAGTTACTATTTTTACTATTTTATATACATAGCAACTACAATACTAATCCTTTATAAATATATAAGTTTGCAAGTATACACAGGAAGTGAAATAATACATGAAGTACAGGAAATGTTATGGTTTATGTGTTACCAACTCCTGGTGAGATAAAGAGGGCAGTAGATAACTTCCTGAGGTGTATCCATAAGGGCTGTTGGAGGAAAGAGAGAGAGAGAGAGATTATGTGTCAAAGAAGAATAAGGAAAAAGGGGCCATGATGAAAACATAAGTAGCTGTATTGATGGAGTCTTTGAATATGTATTCTACTTTGGTAGAAAGAAAAGAGAAATTTTATAAAGGGGTAGGGTCACACTAGTAGGCTGTTGATAAAACATTTACAGGTAGCCATTTTCTGAAGGTGTACATTTAAATCTTCCTTAAGATGTTGTAAAAGCTGTTGTCTTCAAGTGTCAGAGACAGGAATTCCCAAAGTTTAGATGCTGTGTTAAGACAGAAGCTGTGTTTGGTTTGTGTTGTTTACAATGTGGAATGTAGAAAGAGGTGACGTCAGACTTTTTATAACATAGGTTATAGTTGCATTTTGTTAAATGAAGGCAACTTACAAAGTGATGAAATGAATCTTATCTTATGAGTCTAAAAAGACATGAACCTAGTAACAGGTCAACTCATTTAACAGAAGGCCATTTAGCTTCTAATAAAAAATGATAATGGTTTTCTTATCTAGGAGCTACAGTCATGAAGCTACAGATTTTGTATGCTGTAATCTGTAGTATTTTAAGTTTTTTTGGGTTGCTGCTGTGATTAGAGAGGCTCCAATAATAAAGATGATACATTAGAATTCCTTTACTTATTGCAGTTCTGTCCTATCAAATACCTTCTGAGAAGAAATAAAAAAAAACATTATGTTTGAAATCCCAGATGATTTAAGTAAAATATTCCTTGATCTAACCAAGTCTTTCATAATATGGGTTTGTTATTTATATGGCAACATTAATTCATCCATAGTTGGGAGGTAGGCAGTAATTTTTTATGCCAGTTATTCCTGTGAGTGGGAATAACTAGACTAGCTTCAAACTAGCGCTCTAGCACCCCAGGGTCCCATACTTGGTGAGATGGGTTAGACTCTTGTCTCAGCCATACATTAAAACTATTGTGAAATACTGCATACAACCATAATATCTTTCCCATATGCTGAGCCCTAAGGTACTGTCATTATAAAAATGATTTCTCATAGTAAACAGGATTCAGAATACCTAGACCACCTTGAAAAGAGAGTACATATATTTTTCCAGATAATTCCAGGCTTCTGATCAGCCCAAAGGAAATTAAGAAACATTTTCTGCCATTTACTCAAGATGGTCAATGTAGCTATTTGGGGTATGTGGGGAAGTGAAAAAGAATTTTAGGGAGAAACATCATATTGATTATTTGGACTCTGCTCAAAAATGAAAGCTTAGTCTTACTGCAGCAGGACTATAAGGAATTAATGTGCTCTGTTAATGCATCATCATTATTAGCTGAGAAAGTTTTATACATATCTAATTTCAACATTATACCCGAATAGTCAACTTGTGATACTATCTGAAATAGCAGAGAAGGGTTTTGAGACATAAATTCATGTGTTTCTCTCATTAATAGAAACAATTTGGTTTTAGTTCAGCCATGGTGGTGCAGCGGTTAGCATTGCCGCCTCACAGCAAGAGGTTGTCTGGTTCGATCCCCAGCTCGGGTGCCTTCTGTGCGGAGTCTGCATGTCCTCCCTGTGGTTGCGTGTGTTTCATCCCAAAGACATGCTATAGGTGGATTGGACAGTCTAAATTGGCCCTAGGCGTGAGTGCATGCACGTGTGTGCCTTCTGTGGAAGGTTGAGTGCCAGGCTGGCAACTTGACACAGTAAAACTCCACTGCCAATCATGAGCAGACAGGTTTTCCGCTGTGGTGATCCCTAACCAGGAAAAGCCGAAAGAAGAAGAATAATTAACACTAAATATTTTGAAAACTCCTGAAAAGTAGTCAAAGCCCTATCAATGCTAGCAAGTGGATCCCTTAACCAAATCATGCAGTTATCTCTGAACCAGGAAATTAGGAGAAGTTTTGATCCTTCAGTAGAAATAGCATCAGTTCTTTGCTGTGATAATAATGTCATCCAAAATATATACCAGTAATAGAAATAACAATGGAGAGAGAGAGAGAGAGAGCAACCCTGGCATGTCTCCCTAAATAGTTTAATTATGTCAGACATAGGCCCATTAATGTTTAACCTAGCAAAATATTGTCTATATTTGAAAGAGGGCAGTAGTGGGAGAAAAGTGGGCTATACCTCCCATGTCAGCAGGAATCAATCAGTGTTCGCATGTGCAAAGAATATCAACTCAGGCAGCACCGTGAATTAAGTAAGTAAAACACAACACCAAAAACAAGAAAAATAAAGTGAAATGCATTATGTAATTCAGAAATGTGTGTAAAAGCTATAAGTAGAAATCATCAGGTGAGTAAAGTACTGGAAGACAAAGGAATGGAAAAAGTTAAACTGTTATGGGGAAAGTAGGACAAAAAGACACGTACAGAAATTAAAACCATGTACCTGTGAACTACCACATAGGTGACAGTACACTAAACACCGAAAGTGTGATAAGAGACCTAGGGACACAGGTGGGCAGTAGTCTCACCTCTGATAACCACATAGCCACAACAGTTAGAAAATCCTTCTATGTGGCACACCTCATCACTAAGGGCCTTTTCATCCAAAAAAAGGAGGTAATTGTCCCACTGTACTCATCCTCATTAGACCCATTATAGAATACAATGCCTCATTTGGTATGTAGCTCACAAGACATTTGCAACAACTAGAAAGGCTGCAGAAATGCCTCACAAAAAGAATCACAAGCCTAAAGCAGATGCCTTATGCTGACCGTCTAAAGAAACTCCAGCTATACTCTGTCGCATACCGCCTACTCAGAGGCAATCTCTGCCTAACATACAAGGCCATGTCAAACCCAGAGTTGTTGGACATGCTACACTTAAAGAAATCCCAATCCCTCTGAGCCACACACTCCAGGGATCTTAACCTTGTCATCACAATGAATATAACATGCTGGAGGGACAGGTTCCTGACCCAGAGACTCCCCATGGTCTGGAATAGGCTGCCCATACATGTCAGGCAGAGCGCCTCAATGGCCCTCTTCAAGAGGATCCTTGGCGACTGCATGGGAGATAGGAAAGTCACTTGGAGGATCACATCAGTAGCCCTGCTAGACAATGGTCCAGGAAAGTAAATAAATATTTGTGAGAAGCAATAGCCAGGGAATCGTTATGGCTAGGCTTGTATTGGCCCTAAGGGCAATAGCCTAGTACCTACCTATGAACCTGTGAATAAAGCATACCCCTCTCCAAAGAAATCTTTACAGTATAATAAAAGAGGTAAACACAAATAATGATTGTAATTTAGCTGTTATAAAGTTTAGGAATATACTCAACAGTATTGGCCTATAGCAGGGATGTCATACTTTGAGCAAGCAGCTTTTTGAAATTGGCCGTTGTGTAGTGCCCTACTTGGACATTATCTCCTTCACTGCTTTCAAATAATAAATTCAGTGGAGGAAGTTGTTGCTGTAAAACATAGTGCAGCTATAAGCCTGCAGCACTTTAAATTTGGTAGCTGTAGGACCCTAGCAGGACTTTATCTCCCTCACAATTTTCAATTAATACGTTCAGTAGTGGTGGTGGCGGAGGAGGGCCCTATCAGTTCAGCAAAAAAGCAGTTCAATGAACAGCATTTTCAGTGCCCTTACGTACATCAAGTTCATTGAACTATCCATACTGAGATCAACGTACAATGCGGATCAGAAAATTTGCCCTTTTCCCACTGTAGAGCGATCTTGGAGTTGGTATATATAATTAGAGGGGGGTGTGGGGGGCCCAGCCCCCCACATGAGGGGAATTCGATGAACAAAATTTCAGATGAAATGCCATTTGTTGAAGTGACATTTCAATGTAGTGATATAGACCCGGTGCAAGGTATTGCTATGAAATATAGCAGAGCCAAAGTGAAATGCAATAGTGAAAGGTTCTGAGGACTGTGTATCCCAAGCAGCAGGGGCATAAGTGAGATCAGACAAATGGGATTATCTCACATGTTCGGCAGACAGGAAATTGTTCAGTTTATATTTAAAGATATGTGACCATTGCATATGCAGGATATATCAAGGTCTAACCCAATGGGATTCAATCCACTTATGCTGTACTGACAAACTCATTAAAAGGGCAAAACACGGCATGTCTATAGCTAATGTGATTTGGCTTCATGGCTCAAATAAACAAGTACAGACTTAAAAAGTTAAAAGTGAAATGTCACAGGCATTCAGAAGCCATGTAGCTGAGACACTAGTATATCGTCAAGTTGTAATTTGCATATATCCCATGGGCCTACATTACAGGAAGTTTAAAGTATTACATAGTGAAAACAATAGCTTAGCTAGGTCTTTCTTGGGGCTTTTACTTATATTTGCACTCTCATTTATTCATGGTAAGGTGTAAATACATATATTTGTACAAGTGTTTCTATTTTATCATGCTCCTTAGAGCCCGGGTTCTGACAAGGTCAAATGATCAGTCCACCTACTTGACTATCAAATAGAAATTAACCAGTCAATCAGTCATAAGGAATTACCTATAGTATAAAGCTTCTATGTGTGTGTGTGTGTGTGTGTGTGTGTGTGTGTGTGTGTGTGTGTGTGTGTGTGTGTGTGTGTGTGTGTGTGTGTGTGTGTGTGTGTGTGTGTATATGTATATATAATGTAGCAATGAGTTCACAAAGATCTGAAATAATTTATTATTTCCACCTATACAGGACCACCATCGTATTTAAATAACATGAAATAAAATGACATTTTCCATAAACAAAACTCTATAAAATACATGTACAGGCACCAACATACAGAACTGCTGTGTT
Organism: Protopterus annectens; assembly: GCF_019279795.1. Lineage (NCBI taxonomy): Eukaryota > Metazoa > Chordata > Ceratodontiformes > Protopteridae > Protopterus > Protopterus annectens. Next base: position 994,403,933 of record NC_056731.1, on the reverse strand, counting down.
TATAACTTTTTACAAAAATATAGTTCTCAATTCAACCATCTTTCTATCAAAATTGGTTTGGAAACTAGGATTTATAGGAAACCCTGTTTCAGTAATAGGTATTTGCATTTTTCTAGTGGTCCCCTAAATAATATAAAATTGAACATTGTAAGCGGCCAAACAGTCAGGGTATTAACTGTTTGGCAGTTGCTGTGAAGGGGCTGTTAATGCTCTATACTGTAGTTTGGTACAGGATTTGATTCTGACAGCCTTCATTTGCCTACCTTATAACCTTGAGCAAGTCGCTTAATCTGACATTGCTCCCTAGTCACCCCAAAGAATGACTGTGGCCTATTGGGTTAACAAATGGATATTACTATTTCCAGACTAATACCAGTCTGAGGGTTTTTGATGCCAAGATGGTTGAAGTAAAGACTATGTTTATGAAATGAAGTGCAGATGTGATTATGTGGATGATAAAAACTACAAAAGTTCAAAGACCCCCCCCCCCGGCCCACCCTTACTACCGTGTGCTAACTCATGACCAAAGAAAGACATATGTATGGACAGAAACTAGTATTTCAGAGTGGATACAGATTCAAAATGACATGTCATCTCAGAAAGTAAGTTGCTAAGGTGAAGGAAAAGAGCAGAGGGGACTTCAGTGTTTGTACGTGATTTCATTCATGCAGTGGTTAACCTTCTTATAAACACAGAGCTTTGAGAACATCAGTGGTAGACCAGAAAAATTAGCTAGATGTGCAAGTAACGTGATACAAAAAAGGTTGGAAATAATTACAAAAGAAAGGGTGTATAATTTAGAAATAGGTTAGGCAGGTAGAGTAGAGCTAGTGGGTCTGCAAATCAAACAAGATGTGGAAACACTGGAAAGGATCATCATCTTCAGGTTAGATAAATCTGAGAAAGGTTAGGTAGCATGAAAGAATGGCCCCTTTATGTGGAATCAAGCTCTGGGGCTAATAAATACTGTACCAGACTCTAGAGGTTTTCTATTACCAGACAGGTAGATGAATAATACTTGTTACAGGTGTGGGTCACAAAGTCACAGCATACAGATTCAGTGCAAATGTTCTGGTCCTGCCTGAGGGCTGAACTTAGATGGAAATCTGCTTGTAAGGCTTTGTGTTTATTTTTCAGAAAAAATGGAATCCTGCCTGTCATGGGTGTGAAAAATGAGGAATGGAGAAAAATGAATGCAAAGGTAATTAAAATAATGTGTAACAATCCATTTGTGCCTGCCAATGAAAGACTGGTAGACTAGGCATTAATGTAAAATGAGTGAAACTGAACACCATAAAGCTGTTACTCAGAGCTTTTAAGTATTTTTGGATTGAGGCAAGAAAAGTAGTATTTAGAGAGACAGGAAATGTGTTAGAGGTTTTTGCTCTCTTTGCCTGTGAGTTATGAAAGTGCTTAAATGTATATAGCTTTTTATTTTAGTTTTCTTTACAATATAGTATTAAACATTTTTAGAGAATGCAGTTTCCTGGTAGTTAGATTTAACTTGCTGAAATTTTCAGTAAAAAAAATAAATAAATAAATAAATATATATATATATATATATATATATATATATATATATATATATATATATGTATATATAGGTCTACTTCATGTGATAGAAAGGTCATTTCATAGAAATTCATTTGACTGAGACTATAATACCGAAAGTTCAAAACACTGAAAACCCATTTGAATGAAACTCATAACACTGAAACATTACAGTAAAAGGTATATGCCCTTTTACCCACTGTAGTGCGATTCTGGAGTTAGTATATATAGCTAGGGGGTGTGGGGGGCATAGCCCCCCCTCATAGTTTAGGTAAATATTGTTTTCTGCAAAGAGTTATTCATTGCAGTTATAAGTATCCATGTGTATGGTTTAAAATGTATGAAGTATGTAGGAGGCACACCCCATTGTGGGGGCTGTGCTCCCCATACCCCCCTAACTATATATACTAACTCCAGGATTGCACTACAGTGGGGAAAAGGGCATAATCCTTTTAATTTCATGTTTCAGTATTATTAGTTTCAGTCAAATGGGTTTTCAGTGTTTTGAACTTTCTGTGTTGTGGTCTTGGTCAAATGAATTTTTCTCAAATGAACTTTCTATCATACGAAGTATACCCATATTTATGTGTGCGTGTGTATAAATATATATATAAAGATATATATATATATATATATATATATATATATATATATATATATATATGGCTCCACTTCAAAAGACTGAAGTACCAGAATACTAAAAAGGGATTCATTGAGATGACATAGCTGAATCTTCACATCATCAAACTCCCTGAAGAGCAAAAACTGAACCCAGGAAAAGAACCACTTGGCTACCATGGTGAAATTTGTCCTTTCCCCACTGTAGTGTGATCTCAGAGTTGGTATATTTAATTAGAGGGGGTGTAGGGGTGCAGCCCCCACTTTGGAGGGTTTTACTTGCTTGCTTGTTTGTTGTTTTGTTCCGGTGGCCAAGTGGTTCTTTTCCTGGGGATAGCTTTCGGAGTTCTGGGTGTTCGATGTTTTAAAGTTTCTCTGATATCGTTTTAATGATTTCATCTTCTCTGATGTGGTCTTTTGATACTTTGAAGGAGACCCCATATATATATATATATATATATATATATTTATATATATATATATATATATATTATATATATATATATATATATATATATATATATATATATATATATATATATATATATATATATATATATACATATACATATATGTATATGGATTCACTTTATAATCTCGAAATGCTGAAATATCGAATTTCAGTATCTCAAGACTATAAAACCGAATTCACAAAACACCGACAAACAAAAACCGCGAAACCACATAACCGAAAACACCGTATACACTACACTAAACATACACCACAACACCCACATCACAACATAAACAAAAAAAAAAACACACATACACAACTCACACACACATAAGCAGGGGGGCAAGCACCCCCCCCTACTTATATACACATGCACATTCTCCAATCCCTCACACACACTCTAACTCCCACTCAAAACCCTTACAAAACACTCACTTACCTGACATAACACCTACATCCAAACATGGCACCGCGCACCAACAAAACACAAACCCCGGACATTACGTAGCGCAACTTCATAACCGCAAATTCGACATATTTTCGAGATATGTCAAATTCGCGATTATGAGCGTTCGCTATTTGTAACATTCGACTTTATAGCTTCGATATATATATATATATATATATATATATATATATATATATATATATTTTTATATATATATATATATATATATATATATAGATTCCCTACAGAAGAGAGCCAGCTCACAACACCGACACCCACATCGCTGACACCAAAAGCTCAACACACAGCAGTACTGCAGCAAAAAGGAAAATAACATTTCCTTTTTTCTGCTAGCACGGGTGCCTAGCCACCCTGCACCCCCTACAACTTTAATATACCAACTCCAAGATCGCACTATAGTGCAGGAATGGAAATATTTCCATTCCGCACTATGGAGACTTACCATTTCCCCATTCTCCGTATTTCATGTGTCGGGCTTTTGGTGTCGGCGATGTGGGTGTCAGTGTTGTGAGCTGTCGGTCCTCTATAGTATATATATACTTCTAAAGCTCAAAGTTTTAAACTTCCACTTTCAAACAGCTGAGACTAGAAGATTAAAGTTTTGAAACTTCAAAAATGAAAAAAACATTTTTTTACGTTTTTGCAGGGGTTCAATCTCCCCTGCACCCCTCACACCCCCTGCTAAATAAATATATAAACTCTAAGATCGTAAATATCCTGTTCCGCGCTGCATGGTGATCTCTATTCAAAATGTTTGAAGTTTCAAAACTTCAGTCTTATGGTCTTAGCCATTTGAAGTTTGAAGTTTTGAAACTTCTACACACACACACACACACACACACACACACACACACACACACACACACACACACACACGCACACACACACACACACACACACACACACACACACACACACACACACACACACACACACACACACACAGATGCTAGAGAATATATGGAGTGTGTAGTAGGTCAACAGTTGTCTAGCTGTCTTATCAGTTACGTTGTTTTCAACCTTTTGCAGTCAATATTATTGCAGTTGATGCTGAGTGTTTCAGATTAAATGTGAATATCTATAGATAGATAGATAGATAGATAGATAGACAGATAGATAGATAGATAGTTATAAGATTTCTGACTTAAAGCTACTACAAATCGTGGACATATATCCACTCAAAACAACTCTGGGAAATTCAATGACAGTGCTTTGAATATCTAATAATAACACTTCACAAAATGCTGCTCAGGAAGATGTCAAAACTGATTGGATTCCTAGTTGTAGTATTTTCCCTAAACATCTGGTATAACTCTACAGTCATGGAAACAGAGCGAAAGAGTGAAACAAAGAGAGAAAACAAGACTGAGAAAGAAAGATAGAGATATTACTTCCCCAGCCATAGAAAATACTCAGTTTCCAGATAATGCTCTATATTAGATGTGATTACCTACCACTTTCTGATAAAATGATGGCTTTGGGTGGTCTGGCTCTCTGAACCAGTAATTGCTACCACACTTTTGCAATTTGAGAATATTGTAAGTCTGATGGATATCCACATATTAAAAAACTATTATGTCTGTCAGTTAGTGCAGAAGATAAAGGGTATGCACTTGTTAACAAGCTGCATCCTGTGTTCCTGGTTTTGATCTTCTTGTCCTCTATATGACAGCTGTATGGCTCTGACAAGTCTCTTAACCAGGCAAAAAGGGACACAGGTGTCTGGTGGGCCTAACCACTTAAAAGATTAATAAAAAATATAATAAAATAAAATGCTTAAAATATAGATTTTCCAGAAATTACTGAGCTTTGGTTTGGACTGCATTAAATTATTTTCTTACCTTAGATGTTTCAGCACAGATAATGGCATCTTATTAAGCCTTATAAAGTATGTACTCTGTTCATATCACTTACCTGCAGTTTGAGTCAATTGACTGTTTTTGTTTGAATTGCCCATCCTCCAGAATCTGGCTGAGAGACCTGTCAATCACTCCCACAGGACTCCTCCTGCAATTAGTCCCTGCCCTCCTCCCCCACTAGGAATGCAGCAGACGGAAGTTATATAAGGGCCTGATAATAGCACCATCTTTAAAACACACTAATACTTCTCTTCTGCAGTCATCTCCCCTCTCTGTGAAGTGTGCTCACTGTGAGTTAAGTGTTCTTTTTCTGTTTTCTGCAAAAACGGATACCACTGTACTCTGGAATAATGTTACAGCCATTTTGATGGAATTAATAATCTAACAGTCTCATTAACTATACTTATACGTTAAAAGACAAACAAAAGAAAAAAAGAAACAAATTCAAGTTACAAGAGAATTTGGTAGGGAACTCGTGATATACTTATACTCATTCATTTCTCATTCTCACTGTTCTGCCCAGACCCTGCCTACAGATTGGCTCCACAGTCTCACTGTCTGGTTGGTTCTGTTCCATTTGTGTACGCCTCACTCCACTCTCCTACCCAACCTCCAATTCTCACCCACCTCCACTACTCCTACTTTTATTCTAACCCCTCATCACCTGACCACACCTTAAACCAATCAGTAACCTCTACTCCTTAAAAAAATCCACACCCACTATCTAGTGCCTTGCCTTAAACAATTACAAAGCAGCTGCTAGCCATGCTTTCACATCTACCTCAATCTATAAACCATAGCAACACTTACACCAAACTACTATTCCCACAAAAACACAAATCATCTTAGGATTTCTATTCCTAACCCTCACATACCTAACAAACATCACTTTTATACACACAAACACTCCACTGGAAAACACTTTATTCCATACTACACATAGTTCCATAAAGACAAACTCACACATAAACTCTCTCAGTCCCACACTATTTAGAGACAGCTCTATACTACATGCACATAAATTCCACATAACTACATCTTACACTACAAAAATATCATTCAGATCCAATTTAGAAATAGGCATACAATTAAACACATACTACTAATCACAAAGTGCCTACTTATATCAGGTGTTATACACCCAAACCAAGGTCCACTTAATACCCCACCCTCAAACAAACAAAACTCTGACATGCTAATTCTCAACATCAACACCAGGAGCATATCCAATATGCTTCCTGACCTACGTGCAGTTATAACCCACTACTCCACAGACATACTAACAATCACTGAGACCTGGATAAAACCCAACACCCAAAACGAAGAAATCCTCCCACCAGGATACAATATCTTAAGACTAGATAGAGTAGGCAAGAAGGGAGGCAGAATTACAATTTTGTTTAAAAATAACCTCAAAATGAAACCTTTACAAATCCCACTTACCAAGTTTCAAAATGCTGAAATCTTAGGTACAATTCTATACTTAAACAATAACAAAAAAAATAATATTCTTTGCTGTTACATTCCCTCAGGAAACATCTCCCCTACTACTGAGAAAATATAACAGTGGACCTCAGAGAATCTGCAACAAGAAATTATCTTACTAGGTGATCTAAACACCAACTGGATAGCCTGTAATAATAACAACCCCACTAATCATATTAATCTCTTTGGTTTTTCACAATTCATTCAAAAACCTACTAGAGTTGATAAAACCCATAAACAATCCATTCTAGATTGGACACTAGTCAATTACCCCAAACAAAACTACCAGAAAAGGTTGTCTACCAGATGGTCTCACTGACCATCTCCCCACTTTTCTACTATGCAAATGCACCAACATACTCAAGCCCATAACCTTTAGACAAGTTAGAGATGGCCACAAACTAAACATACAGGAGCTAAACTCTACTCTAAAACGAACTAACCGGAAACCACTACTAAGGTTTAGACCAAGCCATTGAATACTTTAATAGTACTCTCTTAAATGTCCTCAAAAAAGTTGCACCCATTAGAAAAATCAGAGTCAAGGCAAACTATGCACCATGGTTGCGTAGGGACACAAGAGCCTTACTAAAGTCTAGAGATAAAGCTTGAAAAATATGGAAAAGGGATAACACTAGCATAGCCAAACAAAATTTGCAATAACACAGAAATCAGGCCAAGGAACAAACCAAACTAGACAAAATGAACTATTTCCTTGGGGTCCAAAACAAACATTCAAAAGACCCCCAAATGTTTTGGCATGCTATCAACTCCCTTCTAAACCAGGAAAAACTACCTCTCCAGCCCCCTTCACAGACAAAAGTACCAAAGATATAGCATCCCAATCTAATCACTATTTTACAGAATCCATCCTAACTCTATCCTCCCAGCTATCCAATAACAACCATACACATATGCCTAACAAATGCACCGACAATATCCCCCCTTTGCTCTCTCACCAGTTCCCACTTCCACTATTAAAAAAACTCCTCCTAAAACTAAAGCCAACCACCCTTGCAGCTGACATTCTACCAGCCACATTCCTAAAAACTGCTGCTGAATCCCTGTCATACCCAGTTTCTATACTCGTCAACCGGTCCATACAGGAAGCCTACATCCCTCAACTCTGGAAAGTTTCATATATTATACCACTTCATAAAGGTGGCAATTCTTATAAATTCTCAAACTACCATCCTATTGCCATTCTATCCCCCTTATCTAAACTGCTTGAGAAATGTATTCACTCTCAAGTCATGAAAGTCCTAAATATACACACTCTTCTCTCCCCCACACAACATGGCTTCCGGCAAAATCACAGCACAACAACTGCTCTCCTCTCTTTCACCAACCAGGTCAACCTTCACAGAAATAACAATACTTTTGTTCCTGCAATATTTTTAGATCTCTCAAAAGAATTTGATATGGTCTCACACTCCAAACTTCTAGACTTCTTGGCCTCCCTATCCTTTGCCCCTTCCACTATTGCCTGGTTGAAAAGCTATCTGTCACATAGGCAACAATCTGTTCAGTGGCAAGGCATACAATCTCCTTTACTCCCAACTACGATAGGCATACCACAAGGCTCAATTTTTAGGCCCACTACTCTTTTCCATATTTACCAACAATTTACACACCTCCACTCAGCATGGCTCCCTTATACAGAATGCTGACAATTTGACTCTTATCTGCTCTGCTCTGCTCCATCACTTTCCACTCTACAACTCACACAATAATCTTTCACTTCTGTAGAAAGTTGGCTTACTGATATCCAACTAATCCTAAACCCCTTTCAATCTCTTCCAAAAATGGTACCATCATACCTCCCTCTGACCATACCAAGCTCCTCGGTGTAGAAATTGACAATAACCTACTCTTTGATGTCCATATCTCTCAAACCATAAAAAAGGTCCACAAAAAAAATGGGAACCCTATATAGGCATAAAGAATTCCTCTCAGAACAGGCATGGATCACTCTAGCCCAAACCCATCTACTCTCCACTCTAATGTATGCTCTAATGTAATTCTTACCCAAGTCAGAAAACTTGATCTCACCGGACTTGAATCATGTTACAATAAAATTGCCAAGTTTGCTAACAACTGCACCTTCAGAACCCATCACTGTCAATTGCTAAAGGAACTACGATGGTTAGAACTTCCCCAGCTACTCAATTACCACCAGCTAGTCATCGCCTTTAATATTGTTAGACATCCTAAAAAAAACAGCACTAAGCCAATTACTCTCGCCATACAGAACTAATCGTCCTCTCCGATCTACTGAGAAATCCCTCCTCTGCATCTCTAAAGCTAACAAGAACTCAGTGAAAGTTCTTTTTTCTCATGCCATAGCTAGATCCTGGCATAACCTCCCCCCTTCTCTGACCTCTGCCCCCACTAACACACATTTCAAAAATACTTTAAAATCACATCTTATAAATACATGGCTATGTCCATGCATCACATGAATCTCACAATCTCAGCACACTTTACACCTTCCTTCCTGCTTTCTCTGCTGTATATATGCTACAGTTAGGAATCTTACTGTCAACTTGAAATTGCATAATATGTCATGTCTAATCATATGACTTTTTATTCTTTTATCCTATCTCACTAATCCAATGTTAAAGTTTGATGTATGAGATTCTCTAGCTTTGTAAATTTACTCACTTACTGCTGATGTATTGTTTATTGTTTAGACTGGATTGTATGAGACTTTTTATGTCTGTACTTACCTCAGTTATCACTGTTATATGATTGTTTGTATTACCATGTTCATGTTAATCTAATTGTGGAGCTTTTCTCCCCGGGCCTGTGCTGTAAGTGGACATGTGTCCAGTTGGACTATCCCAGTAAACAAATGTAAAATAAAAATAAAATAAATAATTGTTACCCATTTGCTATGTGTTCTTGATGTAGATGTCAAGAAAATTACTTCAAAACTGAAGATTCACCTCTTGAGGTTTTCTCTATAGATGAATTTCTTGAATGTGTCTCAAAAGCATAACAAGCTTGTTATGACTGGAGATGATCTCATAGTCCTTTGTATCATGAATTACCTTGGAATCAGGGCAGCCATGATTATCAGCAAGCACTTTCTCTTTTTGTCCTTTGCCTTTTATATGAGAGCATAAGGGACTGTGTAGAACAAAACAGAAAGAGGCTCCAGTGATTATCCCTGTAATGGTGTGTGTGTGTGTGTGTGTGTGTGTGTGTGTGTGTGTGTGTGTGTGTGTGTGTGTGTGACGGGGGGGGGCTTCATTAAATGAATAACAATAGACAAGTGTCTAAGTTAAATCACTAGCAAAGATTTTCAGAACAGCTGATCATGGCCCCTTCCTATTCACAAACCATTAAAACAATTCCTTTAATGAAACAGTAACAAAACTGAAAACAAAGATGCCATAACTATGGTGTAGTCTTTAATTGCTGAAACTTCTTGTCCTTATGTCAAAACCAGCAAAAACATCTCCTTCTTTAATTGCAATAGCAGATGTATCTTTGGACAGTTTGTGACACAGTTCCTTAAATATTCTGCAGTTAGAATATACCTCTTAAAAAGCTTTCAGCACATCAAACTCCCAGAGTCTCCTTATATTTTGCAGAAGAAACAGAGTATCCCCACCGCAGAGAAGAAACAGCTTTCCCATGACAACATAATTTTCAACACATTCATCCAAATCCCGTTATCCAATACACAGGTTATGCAAGTTGCAGGTAATCTAATAAATAATTCTGCACACAGCATTCCTGGCTAGCACCTCCACCAACTGTCTTCTTTCTTACAACATATTAATGTTGAACCTGTGCAGCACACGTAGGTATAGAAGACCACAACTTCAAGTTATGCCTAGTTATAAGTCCCTTTAGGGACAGAGTCAATCTGGCAGCTGAGAATGTAAATATTCTTTTTTTTTTCAATAATCATTTTTATTGTTTTGCCAAACCATTATACATTTCACACACTATTTACATTATGTACAATATTGCTTCCAATGTTTTAGTTCCATTTTGAATTTCCCTATAATACATTCAGAATAAATATCATTTTAACCAAGTACAGGAAATTAAAATCACAAAAAATTAAACATAAAAGCATCTACAATAGACAATTATAAACCAACTCAAGCCAATAATTTGTATTATTTCTACATTTTCTATCTAATCCAAGAATGTATTGGTACACATACAGAATGTCCTGACGGAAAGTGGATAGGAACCGCATGAAAATAATATTAAAGATTTGTTCCCAAATTTTTATGCTGTTTATACTTTTCTTATTATTTCTAATTAACAATTTGTGCGCTAATTTATTTATTTATTTATTTATTTATTTATTTATTTATTTATTTGCAGTTGGTTTACCAGGATAGTCCATTGGGCCAAAAGAACCCGTTTTCAATGGAGTCCTGGGGAGAAAAGCTCCAACGTAGACAAATTAGGTACATACAAAACTACAAGATAATTATACAGAGTAGAGATAAAAATTAATACATTAAGGCTTAAATTTGAAAAACATTCAAAGATGGGGAGAAAAGCTGAGATGTAGACAGAATTAGGAAGATGCTATAACTACAAGTCAATTATAGAGAGTACAGATATAACAATAATACATTTAGGCATAAATTTGAGAAACATTTCAAAAATAAAAACAGTATTGAGATATGCAGTCAGGGAAGTTATTGAAGAAGAAATTCAGAAGGTCTTTATTAAATAACTATAGTGAGGGAACATAAGCTTTAATAGGATAAAAGTGAGGGATGGAGTGTTATAGATCTATGAGGGAGGGAGCAAGAACAGTCCCATTGGGATCTTAGATATATATGAAGTGATTTTTGAACATGTATTTGTTAGTGATGGTACGAATGGATGGAGGAAGTGAGTTCCAGAGACGGGCAAGGTTAAAAGATAGTAAGTGTTTGCCTGGGGGATAACATGGTTTGTGTACTATTAATAGGTTTTGATTATTAGACCTTAGGACTCTGTTTGGTAGGTGCATTTTGAAGGCAGAAGACAATGAGGGACAAAGAGAAGGACTGAAAATGAGCTTGTGAGCGAAAGTTAGCTGAATATATGTAAGCTGATTTGGTAATTCAAGCCAATTTAATTTTTGAAGAGAAGAACAATGGTGGGTAGAGGACCTGTGGCTGTTGGCGAATTTGGCTATCTTGTTATAGCAAGAAGAAAGTTGTTTTTTTAGGGAGGCCTGAAGATTAGTCAGTAATGGACCACCATAGAGAAGGGAGGGGATGAGAAAAGAGGAAGCGAGTGTGACTTTGGAGGAGCTTGTAAGGTATTTGTATGCTTAATCGCTTAATCTATATGCTTAATCGCTAACAGCCTGAAATTTTGCCACGACACCTGTGCTGGGTTCAACCAATTTGTGGCTATATATAATTTCATTAGTAAACTAATATTCATAATTACAATCTTTTTTGTTTTGTCCAAATTCTCCGGTGGAATATGTAAAATCAGAAATTCCCAGGAGAGTGTTGAGTTTTGGTAACCCATTTTTTGTAGTTGTAACTTTAAAGAATTCCATAATTTATAAATGCACTTGCAACTCCAGAACATGTGTAACAGGTCTGCTGTCTGATCTACACACTGTGGACATTTAGGTGACTTTTTTGAATCAAATTTATGAAGTGTAAGATGGGTATAATATGCATTGTTAAATATCATCAATTGAGTAAAGACCAGTTTTTGAAGTGATACGGATTTTAATGTTAAGTTAAACGCCTCTACTATTTTACTGTCGTCTAGGGATGGCAATTTCTCTCTCCAGTATTTGGATAACAGAATATGATTATTATATTTTCTCTCTTTTGCCATTTTATACGCTGAGGATATATATTTTCTATCTTGTTGCAATGCTTCCCACAGATGACCTGAAATAACTAGTTCCTCTTTTTTTATTTCAGAACTGGTAAAATAATTTATGGCCAAATCTTTTAACTGCCTCATTATAATTAAATAAGATATGGGAGAATGTAAATATTCTAACAAGATAGGGCTGAGATGCTTACATTCAGCTGACAAACCTTTAGCTGCATCTGACAGTATGTACCCCATATATAACAACTTGTAAATGTTAAGGACTTCTCAGTATCCAACAGGACTATATAGTGACACAAGACTTTGTATTGCTGCCTCACAATGCTTGCTTCTCTAGTCTGGTTCTTAAATCATGTGCTTTCTGTACAGTGTGCAGGCTCCGTGTGTGTGTGTGTGTGTGTGTGTGTGTGTGTGTGTGTGTGTGTGTGTGTGTGTATTAGTTCTCTGTACATCTTAGTTTCCTCCCACATCCCAAAAATGTTCCATATATGCACTGGTGCTTCAGCAAATTGTGAATGCTTGTGCATGATTTGTTAGTGTCTATGTGTGTATGTGTGTGTGTGTGTGTGTGTGTGTGTGTGTGTGTGTGTGTGTGTGTGTGTGTGTGTGTGTGTATGTGTCCTGCAATGGATTGATACCCCTACATGATTAGCCCTTTGTCTTATGGCCAATGAGTACTAGGACAGGTTACAGCAACTCTGTGACTCTGAACTGCATTGACAGAGGAATCAATGACTAAATGAGTGATTATTCTAGAGCTTTACAAGAATGAAGGTTATTGTTTTAAAGTCTGAACATGATGTATGAATGCATGCTCGTTTTTATTAGCACAGATTCTTTTTCTTTATGTCTGAGTGAAAGAAGTGAGGGTCCTGCTTTGACTATATATATATATATATATATATATATATATATATATATATATATATATATATATATATATATATATATCCAAAATGAGATTTGAAAATCATTTTTTTATTTTCTTTTGGGACAAAGCCCCTCACACCAGATTTGTCTCTTCACCACCTTATTTAATATAATATAATTGAGTTCATGGTCATTGCACTTTTGGATGAGGGAGATGATTTCACCCATGCACTGTCACAATATTAAGCTAAGGTATTTCTATACAAATGTGTGTTTTGCGCATGTGGACTTCCTTTAACTATAAATCCCCTAATTTTTCCCATTTTCATATCCTACCAACATGCTACGTGCACACAATCCTGACACTGATGGGTGCCTATAATCGATTGTATCAGTATTATACATACACAACGTATGAATAAAATAAAGAAACTGAACAGAACATTATCATGTGAAAAACAGAAAGGTAGTGAGCTATTATTTGATTCCTCTAGATCCAAGTGATTGCACCACTTTAATGGTAATGAAGGGGGAGTTTCATGTATTATTTCAGTGACCATGTTTTATGAAAGACCAGAATGTTGGCGACTTCAGGGGACACAGACTGCTGCTAATCTTGCAATAGAAATCAAAGACAGAGAGTTTGTATCCAACAATAGAAGTTAAAGACAAGGTTTAATTAGCTGGCAGACACCTGGTGAAGACTGAAGTGGGGTGCTTTCCACATACATGTATGCTGTGGGAGCATACCTCTCAACATCCTAGTGCAAGAAATCTAGATGAGGCCTGACAAAATGGTGGGACAAAGGCCAAAAAATATGGAGAGATTTTAAATATTGCTCTTATAAACTTAGAAAGTTGCTAGAGTAACAGAGTTTGTGTTAACATACATTTTCTTAAGGATTTGAAGTCTAAAAATCTGGCAAGAAAATGAATAAGGAGGGAGCAGTTAGGCAGGATCTGTGGAGTCTGATGTCAGTGAAAGAATGAGAGTAAAATAAACTTTGAAAACCACTGATGGATAAATCCAAATTCTTAGATTAAGGTAAATACTTTGAAGTTCCATTTCAAACTTAGAAAGGGTTATATTAGAAAGGGGTACAATGCTTTCAATTTGGGAGAAGGGGATGTTGCTCCCGCACTGTTTTTTTTCTGATTGAATAATTGTTACATGAAAGGACTCAAATGAAATTCAGTGCAATGATTTAGTATTTCACACTAGTTCCAAAGAAAGCCGACCCCCCCAAAAATACATCCCTAGGAATTAGTAATACACATGATATACAAGAAACATAAGCAATGATATGAATACTAACAGAGAAACATGGGTGATCTTCATTTATGGTTTCATTCATTCAGCATGTTTTAGGAAAACATAATTATGAAGTAAGAATGCATACAGACAAAATTATTTTCATAGTTTCCCCTAACTCACCCCAAATGCACATACACACACACACACACACACACACACACACACACACACACACACACACACACACACACACACACACACACACACACACGCACACAGCTGCAGGAGTATGCATATGGCAAACTCCCCTCCATATCACCTTGATATGCTTCCTGTCATTGCTCCAACAGCATGTACTTTGGAAACTGACTCACACTCATGTCTGGGAATCACCCACAAAGAGGATCTCCCCTCAGACCTGTCCCTGATGTCACTGTTTGTTCTCCCCCTCCTGGTTGACCTCCTGACACCTGATCTGCTCCATGAACTCTGGTCACAAGTGGAACAAATGAACAGCCTGCCTCTGTGTCAGTGAATCAGAAAAACATTATTTTTAGAAGTCATAAATAGTAATAAAAAGAGCAAGGCATGTAGATGCTGTACAATTAATGGAAGAAGTAATTCTGATGCCAAGAGATTCAAAATGTTTGTGCCATGCAAGCAAAATCATGAGCTATTGCCCAAACTGCAAACCCTAGAGTTTCAAAACGAGCATGACTCTGCAAAACTCACTGGCAGGGCTTCTGCCTGACAAAAAAGGGACAATCTGTTTCATTTCATGTAGCTTGACAATAAATTGCTAAACCAAACTCACATGTAAAGGCTATATATCTATTTCTGCATTACATTATGTGTACAGCTAGACAGACTTAGATATAGGATCATAGGATCAATAGGAGATTACAAGGCTATCGACCCGGAGGTAATTTTAAGTCATTTCAACCCAATGAAATACCATAGAAGTGCTAGTCAATACCCAAAATTGCATTTAGTGATGACTATCCATGTCCAGGAGGGTTATGGATGCTATCGCTGGTAAGAATTTATGGTGCCCCATCCACTCATCCAGGTTCCTCTTGAACAGTATCACAGAGATGCTCTGTTTCACATGAATTGGTAGCCTGTTTCAAAGATGTGGCAGTCGCTGGAAAATGAATCTGTCCCTCCAGCATTTCCTATTTAAGTCGTAGGCCATATTTAAGTCCCTGAAATGGGTAGCCCTAGACCCATTTGATTTATAGATATGCTTCAAGTTCATTAGGTTTGGGTCTTGGATTGCTCTGTAGGCCAGGCACAAGTCTCCCCTAAGAAGTCTATACAATACAGAGTATAGTGACAGGGACTTTAGTCAGTCTGTGTAAGGCACACACTGGAGCCCCTTGATCTTCTTTGTTAGAAACCTCTGAGGTCTCTCTAATTGCTGCAGGTGCTAAGTACAGTGCATGTTGAATGGGGCGTTATACTCAATTATGGGCTGGATAAGTGCCAAGTATAGGGAGGTCATAACTTCTTTTGCTCTTGAGATGATGCCTTCACTAATCAAGTGAGCTATGTGGAAAGCTTCCCTTACTACTGTAGACATGTAGTGGGCAAAGTTAAGGTCGCGGCCAACCTGTGATCCCAGGTCCCTTACCACTTCATGGGTAGTTAGGGTATTGTTGTTGATTTGCTAGTGTGAAAGGACATTGTTTGTGCTGAAGGTAATGATGATGAATTTCTTTGCATTCAGTTTAAGACTGTGACTAATACACTAGTCGTTGGTCTGTGTGAGACCATCCTGGAGTATACTGACATCATTTGGGGATTCAGTGATTGCACCTAGTTGGCAGTTGTCTGCAAGCATGGTCAGCCAATACCCCTTAGTTTTGACCTACACTTCTGAAAATTATATACCAAACAGAAGGGGGCCCAGAACTGACCCTTATGGCACCCCCACTGTTTACAGGTCTGCTGGTTGATGTGGAGTCACCCACTTTGATAGTGTGTGTCCAGTTTGTGAGCCAGTTAACAACCCATCTTACAATGAAGGGGTTTACATTCAGTTTGCTAAATTTATCAGTAATGCCTGAATGTGGGATTGTGTTGAAAGCTTTTGTCAAGTTGAGGTATGCTGTATGCAGAGATATGCCCTTATCAGTGGCTATGGTCACACTTTCAAAGAAATCCACCAGATTTAGCAGGCAGGATCTGCCCTTCATGAAGCTGAATTGGGTAGTATTCAGGGTTTGGAGGTCACCTATGTCTTTATTTATCACATCCATTATGATATGTTCCATGACCTTACAGATGACACTAGCCAGGCTTATGGGTCTATAATTCCCTGGGTCTGTTCCTAGGCCACCTTTGTGGTGGGGAATAACTGTAGCTGTTCTCCATTCTGCAGGAACAAAGCCTGTTGTTAGGCTATGATTGAAAAGGATAATTAGTGGTGACGCTAGTTCATGTTTTAGCCTGTTTAGAAGACAGCCTGGGATGTCATCTGGTCCCACAGAGGCTGGTTTTTTTTGCCTTGGACAAGGCTTTGAGGACCTGCTCTTCAGATATGTAGGGTTGGGGGGAATTTGGAGGGTTTGTTGTAAGTTAGGAGGGGATACGAAAGTGAAATTTTCACCAAACCTGTCCGCTAGCAGGTTTGCTATCTCTATGGGGTCAGTGTGTGTGATATTATTGGACACTAGTTCTGCACATGCTTGGGTCCTACCCTTTAGGCTATGTATGTAGCTGTAAAAGGCGTTATGGTTATCCTTGGCAGTGCTTTCTAGGTTTTACCAACTCCGAGATCACACTACAGTGGGGAAAAGGTTAATTTCCTAACCCTACTGTAGTGCGATCTCGGAGTTGGTATATTTAATTTCCGGGGGGTGGGGGTGGAGTGGAGCCCCAACATGAAGGGTACAGGGGGGCTTGCCCCCCTGCAGAAATGTAGTACAAAGTGTGTTTACTACTTTGGTGTTGTTTAAGGTGGTGGGGATGTTATTTACATGTGATTTGTAGGTTTTGAAGTTGTGATGCAAAGTTTCAATGTTATGAAATTCGATGTTATGAGTTTTAGACGTTATCGATTTAGATGTTATGGTCTCAATATTTTGAGCTTCGATGTTATGAACTTTAGATGTTTTGAAGGGGATCCATATATACACACATATAGATATAGACAGATATCTATATAATGTCAATGCCATGAATGTTGACACAACAACGTCAATATTCACAATGGCAACAAATCAATGCCTATGCTCTGAGCAGAACCATGCAGCATGCAAACTCTGCAGCAGCTTTTTTTGCAAAGGGCAAACCCTTCAGCACACCTTACACCGCATGCTAATTATATATACCCTTCCTCACCCACAGGGATTGTCGATATTGTCGATCTTGCATACCTGGTCTCTTGCTACTGAGGCTAAATTTTAATA
This sequence comes from Protopterus annectens, assembly GCF_019279795.1. Lineage (NCBI taxonomy): Eukaryota > Metazoa > Chordata > Ceratodontiformes > Protopteridae > Protopterus > Protopterus annectens. Next base: position 994,386,130 of record NC_056731.1, on the reverse strand, counting down.
TCTTGCTATTGCTTGGTGTGCTCTGGTGAGCTTTTTGTCACTTATTTTCTGTGCTGTAAATAAGGTGATTTAGTGCAACATTACCCATTGTGCAGAGGTGCACCACACCACACTGCACAGACACTGGCATTTAGAGTTGTAAGTTTCTCGATGCAATCTACAACCCCCATCCACATCCACAACCGCTTTTTCCCATTTTTGTACATGGGGTTGGGGTGTCACTTCAACAGTGACAATCATCTAGAGCCAAGGTTTACACCTCTGGGTGGCTAATCTACTACCCCAATGGTTGCTATATTTAAATAGTCAGTAGTTGTTCAAAGAGGTTCTGGTTTGCACTAAATGGTATTTTACCCTTTGCATGTTGACTTAGAATTTTTGATTTAGACAGATAGATTTAGGATAGGTATTGAGTTGCTCTTTGTTTGAAAAATTAGATAGCATGTTTTAGACAGATATCACCTTCAGTAAATAAATCAATGACCAACTTGACAGGTGCAAATCCTAGGACCTGGAACCGTGGTTTTATACTGCCCCGCAGTCTCTGTAGCCAGCCTAACACCAAAAATAATACAGGCACCGGAATTGTACTTAAAGGAAAATTCCTTTAAAAACTTTTTTTTAAATCACTGCTCGTAGATTTAAAATCCACTCCTTTTATTTATACATAAAATTATGACTGCTTTCGCCTTTTTATGTGAAAGACTTCATCAGACAAGCAATCAAATTACACTCATGCTTAAAAAGTATTTTAGACCAATAAAAATCACTTAATAAAACCATGTGATTTCTAAGCCTCACAGCAAGCTGCACCCAATTCATAAAACACTTTTACTTCATAGAAGTTTGCAAAACTTGACTGGCACACTCTTGTGAGGTTAGCTTAGCAGTCAAGGTATCCACCCCACCAGCAAAAGGTACAAGGTTTAATTCTCATCTGGGGATAAGCATCTAGGCTCCAGATACCTCACCACAGCACCCAGCCCAGTACCACCATGTAAAAGTTAGCTTTTATAAATATAACTTTAAACTTGAAATTGAATTTTGCTCCTCAATAAAACCAACTTAAATACATTTGCTATCTCCATTGAGCTCTTAGTTTTAATAAACAAGCTATTGATACATTTTCATTTGAACATGGCTGGAAATCAGCAGTCAAATAAAGTTGCCAATACAGCTCACACTTTTCAAGGGTTAAAGTCCAAGGTTCCCCTTTTTCATTCACTACAAATTGTTCAAGTATGATGAATTTAAAACAATGGGTAGGGTTTTGCTGTATTTGTTTAAACAATGCACTTGTATTTTTCTGTTTTTTTATATCATAAATATGTTCATGGACTCTCTCCCTGAGTCTTCACTCTCTTACCAATGCAAAAGAATGTACATGCCAAACAAAGTACACAGTATACCACCCATTTTGTATTGTAGTCGAAATTCCCTCTAATTATGATTTCATGAGTGGAAATAAACCAATCCTTCCTAATAAGAATATTGTTGCCTCACAGCAAGAGGTTCTCCTGTTCGATTCACGGCTGGAGTGCCTTCTTTGTGGAGTATGCATGTCCTCCTCGTGGTCAAGTGGCCACTGAAAGACATGCATGAATGGCCTTGCCTTTGCTGAAGGTTGGGTGTCGGGCTGGCAACTCGCCACCATAAAAATCTACTGCCAATCATTAGCGGACCGGAGTTACGCTGTGGCGACCCCTAACCTCGAAAAGACAAACAACAACTTCTTAATAAGAATATGTTGACATTGAGGGCAATTCCCACACTTGAACATTCCAAGGTTGTTGGCGTTAATAATAACCTTGGGTATGCTCAACCCTTTTTTGAACATTGCATAATTCTTCCCCCTTTTATGTACCACATGTGGACGTAAACTAACATTTTCAATTATCCCCTACTCACTCTTTAAGATGGGCCATTTTTTTTACCAAAATGTCCTTTATCACCATACTGTCAGTTGTAAAAGTGGTAATAAACGCACACTTAAAAGTCCTCTGATTTTGGGATGTGGTTGTAGTCTGGGTAGTAGTAGGCTCAATTGCTTTACAATATAAAATGGGTGGTATACTGTGCACTTTTTTCAGCATGTGGATGCTTTTACATTGGTAAAACAGAGAGAAGATTCGGGGAAAGGGTACATAATCATAATTATGACATTAAAAAACAGAAAAATACAAGTGTGCAGTTTATTAAAAACAGAAAAATACAAGTGCACTGTTTAAACATGTACAGCAAAACCTTATTTACAGTGAATGAATGATGGGGACCTTGGACTTTAACCCTTGAAAAGACTGAACTGTATTAGCAACTTTATTTGAATGCTGAACTACAACCAGGTTTAAATGAAAATGTATAGGTAGCATGTTTATCAAAACTAAGGGCTCAACAGAGATAGTAAATTTATTTAAGTTGGTTTTATTGAGGAGCAACATTCAATGGCAAATTTGAACTTATATTTATAAAAGCTAACTTTTATGGGGTGGTTCTGAGCTGGACACCATGGTGTGGTATTTGGAGCCTAGTGGCTTACCCCAGATGTGAGTCAAGCCTTGTACCATTTGCTTTTAAGGTGGATAGCTTGACTGCTAATCTAATGTCACAAGAGTGTCAGTTACATTTTGTAAACTTCTATGAAGTAAAAGTGTTTTATGGATTGGATGGAGCTTGTTAGGAGGCTTGAACATCACATGGTTTTAGTAGTTGATTTTTATTGGTCTAAAATACTTTATAAGCATGAGTATCATTTGATTGTTTGTCTGATGAAATTGGTCACATAAAAGGATGAACACGCTCGTCATTTTATGTATAAATAAAAGGACTGGATTTTAAATCTACAAACAGTGATTTAAAAAAAAGTTTTTAATGGAATTTTCCTTTAAGTACAATTCTGGTGCCTGTATTTCCAGCTTTCAGCGAGCCGTTTGTTCCAAGTTTGTTTTTCTGCAGCCAGCCTGGCTAAGGCATGTTGAGACAATATAGGAATTGTCTCATGTTTACCGATAATCATCTACTATTTAAACCAGTGGACACAGTGTGTGGGAGATGTAGTTATTACAATGTTATTGTAGACAAAGCTCTAACATGAGGTCACAGCAAATAACACAGATTATGAGAAGGCTAGTCTACTAAACGTGAGTGATGATATGGCTAAATTCAAAAGCCCCTTCATCTTAATGACCCCACTACTTATTCAGAACTCATTGCTGCCAGATTCTATGTACATGTAAATAACTACATAGATGCATCTGTGCCCCTCTAAAATAAATACAATGCCAGATTCAAAAACAAACCCCTGTAGTAAAATTTAATATAAACAGGTTCTATAACAACAGAAAAAAATCATTCAATGCAAAAATACATTTATTTCTCAAGATGCCAAAAACACTCTTGCTAAACTAAAAAATGGACTCTCAACCCCGATCAAATCAATCAAATCCATATAGGAGATACAAAATAGCCACCCAGGATAAGGATAACCAGAAAGCATTCTTTAACTATCTTAGAAACCTCAGAAACAATGCCTAGCACTGTACAGAGCTAAAAGTAAATGATATCATATACTTGGACCCAGAGGACATTGCCAGTCTACTAGCAGGCAAATTTACTTCAAACTTCCACCCCTCCCCTTTCTTCCAGTATTGTTAGATCCAACATCTAAACCCCCTCCTGAAATTCCCCAAGAACAAGTTCTCAAGGTGCCATCTAAGGCCAAGAACATTAATTCAGTGAGGCTGGACAGCATACTAGGCTGCTTACTATTCAGACTGAAACATGACTTGTCACACCCCCTACAGAGGCTATTCAACATCAAACTCAAAACAGGCTTCATGTTGGATGAAGGGAATATGCCAACAGTCATTCCCTTACACAAAAGTGGGGCTTCAGTGGACCTGGATAACTATAGACCCCTAAGCCTGACTGGCTTCATCTGAAAGACTATGGAAAGGATCATTATAGAATTAATAAATAAGGATATAGGTAAACATTGCGGTAGCGTTGTCACCTCACAATAAGACGCTGTCCGGTTCAATTCTCAACTAGAGCGTCTTCTGCGTGGAGACATGCTTTAATGGGCGTACCTTCATTGAAGGTTGTGTGTCAGGGCTGGTAACTTGGCACATAAAAATCAACTACCACCCCTAACCAGGAAAAGCTGAAAGACACAACAACATAGGTAAACTAAAGACTGTCAACCCAAACCAGTTTAAATTTGTCAAGGGCAAATCTTGTTTATTTAACCTGGTTGCTTTCTTCATAAAAGTTACTGTAGCAACGGATGAGGGCAAATCAGTACACATTGCATTTCTTTTTCTTTTAAACACCTTTATTGAATTATCAATTTAGACTTAGGCACACATACATTAATAGAAAAGAAACACATATTATCACTTTCATTTACATACATTATGCATTTACAAATATGTTTTTTTTCATAAAACTGTCATTCAGTCCAACATAACATAAATTTATTTATTTTATTTATTTATTTATTTGCAGTTGTTTAACCAGGATAGTCCATTGGGCCTAAAGAACCCGTTTTCAATGGAGTCCTAGGGAGAAAAGCTCCACATAAAGATTATACAGAGATTATGTTCCACATACAGATTATACAAAGATTATGTTCCACACATAGTTTACATGAGGATTATAGAGAAAAACATTCTAGAATTTCTGGTTAAAAGTTAGAAGTAGTATATATGTATTTTTTTTTTTTTTTTTTTTGTATTTTACTAAAAATTACTAGGTACAAATAAGGACAAATTTGCTCAGTTCTTACTTTCCCTAAAACCTCACTTCTCCTATTGAATATTATATTGCATGTATTTTTCCTACTAATTCCATTTATTTCTATGTAATCTGTTCCTTCCCTTTTCAAAAGATCCCAGTTCCAGTTATGTTATGTCTTTTACAATATACAATATGTCAGATACAAGTGGCTTAGGATTTAATTTCCATTTTCTAATAATTGCTTTTTATGCTTTGCAAAGGTTTTCAACACCATCCCAGACTCAGATATCGTAGATAACTTCACCAAACTAAATGTAAATATTTATGTAACTCATTGGATAGCAAATTGGATCACAAACTGAACCCAGAAAATTAGGTTGAGCAGCTCTTCCTCCTCCAAAAGACCTGTCACTAGTGGTGTACCCCCGGGTTTAGCCCCTGGATCACTACTTTTTGGCATTTACATATTGAAGGTCAAAGCTAATGTTAAAAGTTTGTGGCTGATCAAGTCTGCAGATGCCTGCAAACTTGATGCTACTATAAACTACTTAGAGGATACCATGATCCTCTAATATGGTCTGTCCCCAAAAATAACTGATGTCAAAACCATAGGCTAAAACTAAATGCCAAGAAATGTATAATCTTATCCTTTGAGAGTCATGACTCCCCTTGTTACTATCACATTGATAATACCCCTCTAAAAATTGATCCTGCAGTCATGGATATGAGAAACTATCCCGACAATGAACTGTGCCTTGATCAGAGTGAATCCTCTATTGTGAGCAAGTATTTTTCCTTGCACAGCTTATATCTGAAGTTATAGCATCTGAGTCCAGTGTTATAATCATTCTACTTTACTCGGCACTCATTAGGACAATCATTGAGTATAATGCCCCTTTCGGTATCTACTTGTCCAAACACAAGCAACAGCTGGAATGACCACAATGCTTCCTCACTAAGAAAATCTGTGGCCTAAATCATAAAAACTATGTGGATCATCTCAAAGCTTTGTCCCTCATCTTGGTATAATACAGACTACTGAGAGGTGCCTCAAACATAGATTCTCAACAGATGCTATCCTGTCAGACCTATTACATCCAGTAGTGGGACAAATAACCATTCAAGGAGTCTCAATCTTTTCTGCAACATAAATAGCACACGTTGGAGAGATAGGTACTTGTGACAGAGAAATTTGCTTCTGTGGAACCACCTTCCACACCACATAAAGCAAGTTACTTTTCTTACTGTATTCAAACATAATTTGAGTGAATTGATGGATAAGTTAAAATTCACCTCTGGTTGTGCACCCTTGTCCCTCATGGATTAGGGCAATATGTAAATCCCCAAACATATCTTTGCTGTCCCATCTCTAGGTTATTTCTGGGAATGTAAGGCTATGCTTCTTAAGATCCTCACAGATTAATAGCCTAGTAAGTACCTATGAACAAATGACTCTTCAAGGTTTCTTCTTTAATAGCGTTGTTGGCTAAGCCCACAATGGTTGACATATCACTGGCTTAGTTTAAACCTATAAATCTATGAGCTTTGAACATTAGTACTTGACTTGTGACATTTGGCAGAATTAATGTGAAAATCTGAATTTCTGACAAGGAATAAAATATTACGCATCATTTGAATGCTTATAGGACATGTTTTAAAACTGAGTATTTACATTGTCGATATTTATTTGAAGCTGTCATATAACATCCAAACTTGCCTGCTTTTCACCTGTTCAGTATAAATGCTATATATGTACTCTTTGATATAGCTAAAGACTTAGCAGCAATGTTAGTGGCATGCCGAGGAAGGATGCATTCAAACAGCAATAAAATAAAACCCCCTTCCTTAGATTAAAGTGCTACATGGACGCAGTTGAGTACATCTACCTTACTATGGCAAAAGTACTTTTATCTTATGTACAGTATCTCTGAGTGCTTGAGTTAGGGTATGAGAAACATCAAAACCTTTAAAAAACAGCAAAGAGAATAAACTGCAAGCTAATAGGAAAAGGTTATGGCACATAAATAAGATTTTATTTTTATTTATTTAACATTTGTTTACTGGGAAAGTCTGACTTGGAACAAAGCCAATTTTCAGTAGATACCCAGGGAGAAATGCTCTAGACGTATGTCTTTGTAACATGGGAGGAAACTGGAGCACCCAGAGGAAACCCACAGAAACGCAGGGAGGACATGCAGACTCTGCACAGAAGGCACTCCAGCTGAGAATCGAAGCGGAGAACCTCTTGCTGTGAGGCGACAACACTACAGCTGCACCACTGTGCCATCCAATGACTAGCTCACTGGCAGTAAGACCATGGTAGGACATGAACCTACAATCTTCTGATCAAAGTCAGACACCTTATCTATTAGGCCACATGCTCTAATGGCAAGTTATGATCCATTAAGTGGGTAGAAACTGAAAGCCACTCCATGGCATAGATATTATCATTAAGCTTTGCAACACAGATACTGATCACGCTGAAATCTTAAAATTGATTTAAAACAAAGTTGATTGCCACTGTTGAAGCAACACCCTGACCGCATGTGTAAAAATGGTAAAACGGGTTGTGGATGGAGGATGGAGGATGGAAAACTGTGCAAAACATCAAGAACCAAATGCATGTATTTAACATACTTATGATCTACTGTGGTATCTACATCAATGTTCATTTGCACCTAACTTATTTTGTTCACCATATTATCCTTAGTCATACCTCAACCATATGATTCATTTAGTTACTAACAATAAACACCACCAAAAAGGGTAATGTGCATAGTACTCAAAATGTTCAATAGTTTTAGAGATAGCAGTGTTCACAACTAATTAATTATTTGCATGAAATGCATTAATCAGGTAACAGGGTAATGTATGAAATATATAAAGGTAAACAATAAATTGTATTTCTTCTCCCGTAACTTTATGAAGTGCTTACTACATTTACTTTTCCTTTAAGAAAATGTTCAATCCATGTGCGTGCATTTATTTTGACTTTACAGGGATCACTTGTTGCCTACTTTTTAATTTTAATATTCCATAATATAACTTATTATCTTTATACCACCATAACAAAGGTCTCAAGTTCAAGTTTTGTCCCACAAATCCCATTAAATCATTACAGCCGAGTAGATCTCCAGGCATTTATGCGGTTAACTCCTACTGTGCCTCTTGGCATCAAATATTGCTTGTTCATATTTGCATTAATAATTCCAAAGCCATGCTACATACAAGTTATCAGAATATTTTATCTTGAAGCATATGAGATGGGAAACACAATTGTACTGATATTTGACCTCTGTCAATGAGTATTTGTTAAATCTGTAAGGTGATAACTTAATTTTTAAAGGCTCAAGCCACACCCACTTTGAGTTAAAGGTACCCACTCAAAACAGTTGTACTGTCGGGAATGAGTTAAATATATAACTGGCTTATTAACAGAAGCAGAAAATGTCAGCTGTTATGATAAAGGTAGGCACGGTATGTCAGTTTGTGGGAGACATAATATTTTTGGATCAGTTGCATGCAGTGTTCACTCTGTGAGTACAGCAAATGCCTGGGTTGGATACTGTGAAAGCATTACTATATTGCAAGTAAGAAGACAGTTAGGCTAGTCACAGAGCCTAACACAACTGGTATGAAGTGTCGTTGCAGACCCTACCACAGCTGGTAAGAAATGTCTTCACAGAACCTACCACAGCTGGTATGTTTCGATATATTCTTGTTAGTTTTGCTTCTATAAAGATTCCAGTTACATTATCAGAAGGCTGTCCTTGAGTTCCCTTATTATTACCACTGTACGGATCACAGCTCTTTGCCCATATTGTCAGTCTGATACATAATAAAATATTACAAAGGCTAAGGCTGATAAAATGTCAGGCAGTGATCTTTTCACCTTACTGAAAACATATTCCAGAAATCACTTTTGAATTATTAAGCGTGCATTGTCTCTTAATATATTTTCTCATCTGTGAGGCTTACCATTACCTTAACACACAGACTTGCACTATATTTTGTACGCAATGGCAGGCCATAAGAAACTGCACAATATAGTTTTCAGTCTGCTTTTATAGTAAATATAGTGCATATTATACAATGACTGCTCATTGCTATTGAAAAATGAGCATGCTGATTGGACAACACAACCAGTATGCCCGTTGTAAATCGAGCATATATCAATAGAAAAAGTCTGTCCACTGCAGTACCATTGAGTGACCAGAGTTTCTATTGGTATATGCTGATAGACAGAACAAAATAGGAGAAAAATCAGATACATTCTGCCAAACTAAAGAATCAGTGTCATACCTGATTTTCCTTTATTTCTGCACTGTCCCTCACAAAATCTTGGCAGTAAAAAAAAAAAAAAAAAAACAGCAGTGGAGATTCTGTCTTCTACATTTCTTCATCTGCACTGCATTGATGTACTGTGCAAGTATGGGAATGTAAGCCCCATACAAAAGCACAGTACTTTGAAGGCCATGTCCAACCCGGAATTAATGGACATGCTCCACCTCAAAAAATCCAAATCCACCAAAACCACTAGAGCAAGCGACTTAAACCTTAGCACGGATATAAATAGGACATGCTGGAGGGATAGATTTATCACTCAGAGACTCCCTATGCTGTGGAATAAAATACCGGTCCATGTGAGGCAGAGCACCTCGCTGGCTCTGTTCAAGAGAAATCTTGACCTGTGGATGGGAGATCGTAGGTTTACCCCAGGAATCATCTCTGTGTCACTACTGGACAGAGGCACAACAAACTAATGGGCACAGTATTTTTTCATATAAGGGCTGGCGTAAGCCACAAAAATTTGGGCTAGGCTTATAAATGCCTTAGGGCAGATAGCCTAGTATAAACCTATGAACCTATGAACCTATAAGTAAGAATGTGAAGTAGCACTACATTGCCGTTATACAAAGACATTATTTAAGAAAGGTAAGCAGTTTCTTTCTTAAATAATGTCATTGCATAATAGCAATAATCCACTCATGCATGCCTGTGGGTATATCAGAATTTACTCATGGTTGGCTTGGTTTAATCATTCGGGCTTTGCCCTCATTATCAAACTACACCATATGTGGGAAAATCATCATATACCCACACACAGCCATGGATTATTGCTTAAGTATAGTTCTCTGAATGTGAAAAAGCAGTGCTTTTGCTAAAGATCTGATTATGTAAGTTCCAAAGCAATAGACATGATGGATTCATTTTTTAAAAAGCAATATTTAGATATAAAAGATTAGTGAGGCAGAGAACATAAGATGTGCATATGATTAGTTAAAAACTGACCGAAGATTTATTAAATAAAATAATTTGCTGTTGCAGCCTGAGAAATAACACTAGTCATGAGAACAGTTGCAGATATACTCTGATTTGACTTCAGTAAGGAGCTCACTATTTTGATGCATGATGAAGACTGGTCATCATTGATGCATGATGAAGACTGGTCATCATTGATGCATGATGAAGACTGGTCATCATTGATGCATACTGAAGACTGGTCATCATTGATGCATAATGAAGACTGGTCATCATTGATGCATGATGAAGACTGGTCATCATTGATGCATAATGAAGACTGGTCATCATTGATGCATAATGAAGACTGGTCATCATTGATGCATAATGAAGACTGGTCATCATTGATGCATAATGAAGACTGGTCATCACTGATGCATAATGAAGACTGGTCATCATTGATGCATAATGAAGACTGGTCATCATTGATGCATGATGAAGACTGGTTATCACTTGCTAACTTGTCCATCCCTTGTATTATGTGTATTATCCAGAACAGTTCTGTTCAGCAATGCTTCCATTATAGCATGTTACTTTAAATGCTGGTGATAACCAGGACATTCACAGTGCTTTCAAAAGGTGGATATGGCAAGGGAGGTCTGAGAGTATTCACACTGAAATTCCGAGACAACTGAAGGAGGAACTGGCAATCACATGGAAATGGCAAGATTTTTAGAGGCAAAAAGATAGTTGATCTGATTCCTCTTCATCAGACTGGGAAAAGGGAAGAGACTAAAAGCCATCTTCTCATGAGTTTGTTCTCGATTATCAGGAGTATTATGGAATCAGTGTTGCATGAAGAAAATTCGACCCAGTGTATAATGGATTCACACAGTACAGGCCATGCCAAATATGAATGGATGGCACAGTGGTGCAGCGGTAGCATTAGTGCCTCACAGCAAGAGGTTTTCTGGTTCGATTCTTGGCTGGGGTGCCTTCTGTGTGGAGCCTGCATGTCCTCCCTGCATTTAATTAAGTTAAACAAGGCCAGCTATGAGGTCGGGAAGGACAATCACAAGGCCTTCTTTAGCGGTGTCTAGACCCTTAAAGTTAACGCACAGTGTACTGAACTGGTGGTGAATGGTACCACCTTCAAAAAGGGTGACATAGCACTTCTACTGGGTAATAAATTCAGGTCAGACTTCACCTCCATGCCTCTGCAGTTTCAACAGGTGAAATCCCCCAACAAAATACTTCCCCCAGCTGTCAGCAGGGACCAGGTGCTAGCAGTATTCACTAAAGTCAAGAACACTGCCTCCATGGGTCCCAACAACATTTCCAGTTGCTCTTCAACAGTCTAAAACATGACCTATATGACTACCTGCACTTTTCAACTATAGCCTTGAAACAGGCTATGTTCCAAGTGAATGGAGAACTACAACTGCCATTCCCCTCTACAAGGGAGGGCCATCAACTGACCCAGGGAATCTACAGACCCATCAGTCTAGCAATCCTAATTACCAAAGTCATGACAACCTACAGACACTGGACACATTCTAATTTGGTTTTGTTAAGGGAAGGTCATGCCTACTTAACCCAGTAGACATCAAGGCAATGAATGAGGGTAAAACAGTGAATACTGCATATTTTGACCTGGACAAGGCATTCAATAATGTACTCCACTCAGGCATTGTTGACAAGCTCTCTGAGCTAGGCAAAAATCCCTGCATAACTCGCTGTATTTATTTATTATTTATTGACATTTGATTATTGGGAATGTCCGATTGAGTAGAAGCCTATTTTCAGTGGAAGCCTGTGGAGAAAATCTCCAAATTATTACTAGCTTTTGAACCACAGAAGGGTGGGCTGACAGTGACTTAGTGAGGACATTTGAAGTAGAAGTTTGCTGTGACAAACTGTGTCAAAAGCTTTAGACAAGTCTAGAAATAAGGAAGAGCCTAGTTTGCCTTTATTGCTAGCTTTATTTTTTAGTATCTATATAGGCTAGAAGAGCACTGCTAGTACTATGGAAAGGATGGAAGCCATGTTGTGTATGGGATAGGAGTTCTTCCCGCAGGAGACAGTCTAGCAATTATTTTTGAATACGTTTTTCAAGTAGATAAGATTGCTATAAGTCTAAATTTTTTAATGTGTGTTGAATTTCCTCTTTTGTGCAGTTATCCATGCGGTCATTGTGTCCATTGCAGCAGGATTAATCGAATCAGCAGCTTCAGTACTCGCAATACAGCCAGGGTATATGATATTTGTTTTTTTGCTAATTGCTCGTCGGATTGGGTGGTGTATCTTGCCACCTGCTCCTGTGGTACTTTTTATGTGGGCCAAACATCTAAGCCTTTTAAATTTCGGGTTGCTCAACACTTCAATGATATTAAACATGAAAGGACCAGTAATGCCTTATATAAGCATGTTTTGTTACACCCATCTGCCAGGTTCTGGTTTACTATTATTGATATTATTAAGGGCAAAAGAAATAATGTTATTGGTTGGCATCCAATTTTAGATAATAAAGAGAAAAATGGATAGTTAAACTGGGGGGATTATTCCCACTTGGACTTAATGGTCAGTTATGATCAGCCAATTATAATCACTGTTTGTTGGTAAGGAGCTTATTTAAACAGGATTTGGTGGAAGCTTTAGTCACACTGATGAAGGCTTTGTTTCTTATGCCGAAACCGGTTTGTCTTGCTATTATTTTATGAATTAAACACTGGATTTTCTAACTCTCCTAGTGCTGGCTGTGTTTTCTGGAGTTTTGTAATTTGAGATATTTATTTAAAGATCTTGTCTTATTAGGATTATTTAGACCATTAATGTTAAGTGAAATACAATATAAAGAAGTCATGACGTAGTTTCTTTATCTAATAATGCATGTTGACTGTGGGTTTTATTAATTTTTTTGTCTATATGAAGATAATAGTTAGATGTAAGGAATACAACTGTTTATTATACATGAAGTATAAAGAAGTATAACAAGAGATAGGTTTAAATAGCTTACAACTATGCAAATTGTAGTGAACATCAAAAACAATGTTATCAAAGAATTGTAACAGAAACTATTAACAAAAAAAAAAAAACGCCCAAAAGCCTTCTAGAGTTATAAACTCCTAATTTGAGTGACATCAATCACTCAAATTAACATTCTAACTAGCAGCAAGTTTTAATTAGGAACTGCCTAGTTATAAGCTGATACATAATTAAAAAGTATAGCTTTTAAGTGACATTACCTCTTCTATGTACAGAAATAAACTTATCTTAGATTAAATATTTATAAAACTATTAACTTAACTAGTAATAAATAATAATGAGTAATAACATAGGACATTACCATGTGTATTCCAATAGTCAAATGAACTGTTTAGCAATATATATTAAAATAAGACTAGTAACTATTCTAAGTGGTTGGAAACCAACTCTGATGTACTAATAGCAGTTAAATCTCATTTGTATGCTATCATTAATATCCATAAATTAAAAAAAAAATCAAAAACACAATAATAAGCATAAGAATAAATCTTTCAGACAGTAAAATAATCAGCAACATTTTGGGACATCAATCATCAAAGAGCTATAGATCATGAAAGAATGTCTGCATGAAAAGTAAGATTGTAAACTGTACATTTCTAGGTATATCTAATATAGATGTGCTATAACTTTGTACATTTCTAGGTATATCTAATATAGATGTGCTATAACTTTGTACATTTCTAGGTATATCTAATATAGATGTGCTATAACTTTGTACATTTCTAGGTATATCTAATATAGATGTGCTATAACTTTGTACATTTCTAGGTATATCTAATATAGATGTGCTATAACTTTATACATTTCTAGGTATATCTAATATAGATGTGCTATAACTTTGTACATTTCTAGGTATATCTAATATAGATGTGCTATAACTTTATACATTTCTAGGTATATCTGATATAGATGTGCTATAACTTTGTACATTTCTAGGTATATCTAATATAGATGTGCTATAACTTTGTACATTTCTAGGTATAGCTAATATAGATGTGCTATAACTTTGTACATTTCTAGGTATATCTAATATAGATGTGCTATAACTTTGTACATTTCTAGGTATATCTAATATAGATGTGCTATAACTTTATACATTTCTAGGTATATCTGATATAGATGTGCTATAACTTTGTACATTTCTTGGTATAGCTAATATAGATGTGCTATAACTTTATACATTTCTAGGTATATCTGATATAGATGTGCTATAACTTTGTACATTTCTTGGTATAGCTAATATAGATGTGCTATAACTTTGTACATTTCTAGGTATATCTAATATAGATGTGCTATAACTTTGTACATTTCTAGGTATATCTGATATAGATGTGCTATAACTTTGTACATTTCTTGGTATAGCTAATATAGATGTGCTATAACTTTATACATTTCTAGGTATATCTGATATAGATGTGCTATAACTTTGTACATTTCTTGGTATAGCTAATATAGATGTGCTATAACTTTATACATTTCTAGGTATATCTGATATAGATGTGCTATAACTTTGTACATTTCTAGGTATATCTAATATAGATGTGCTATAACTTTGTACATTTCTAGGTATATCTGATATAGATGTGCTATAACTTTGTACATTTCTAGGTATATCTGATATAGCTGTGCTATAACTTTGTACATTTCTAGGTATATCTAATATAGATGTGCTATAACTTTGTACATTTCTAGGTATATCTAATATAGATGTGCTATAACTTTATACATTTCTAGGTATAGCTAATATAGATGTGCTATAACTTTGTACATTTCTAGGTATATCTAATATAGATGTGCTATAACTTTGTACATTTCTAGGTATATCTAATATAGATGTGCTATAACTTTGTACATTTCTAGGTATATCTAATATAGATGTGCTATAACTTTGTACATTTCTAGGTATATCTAATATAGATGTGCTATAACTTTGTACATTTCTAGGTATATCTAATATAGATGTGCTATAACTTTATACATTTCTAGGTATATCTGATATAGATGTGCTATAACTTTGTACATTTCTAGGTATATCTAATATAGATGTGCTATAACTTTGTACATTTCTAGGTATATCTAATATAGATGTGCTATAACTTTGTACATTTCTAGGTATATCTAATATAGATGTGCTATAACTTTGTACATTTCTAGGTATATCTAATATAGATGTGCTATAACTTTGTACATTTCTAGGTATATCTAATATAGATGTGCTATAACTTTATACATTTCTAGGTATAGCTAATATAGATGTGCTATAACTTTGTACATTTCTAGGTATAGCTAATATAGATGTGCTATAACTTTGTACATTTCTAGGTATATCTAATATAGATGTGCTATACCTTTATACATTTCTAGGTATATCTGATATAGATGTGCTATAACTTTGTACATTTCTAGGTATATCTAATATAGATGTGCTATAACTTTGTACATTTCTAGGTATATCTAATATAGATGTGCTATAACTTTGTACATTTCTAGGTATATCTAATATAGATGTGCTATAACTTTGTACATTTCTAGGTATATCTAATATAGATGTGCTATAACTTTGTACATTTCTAGGTATATCTAATATAGATGTGCTATAACTTTATACATTTCTAGGTATAGCTAATATAGATGTGCTATAACTTTGTACATTTCTAGGTATATCTAATATAGATGTGCTATAACTTTGTACATTTCTAGGTATATCTAATATAGATGTGCTATAACTTTATACATTTCTAGGTATATCTGATATAGATGTGCTATAACTTTGTACATTTCTAGGTATATCTAATATAGATGTGCTATAACTTTGTACATTTCTAGGTATATCTAATATAGATGTGCTATAACTTTATACATTTCTAGGTATATCTGATATAGATGTGCTATAACTTTGTACATTTCTAGGTATATCTAATATAGATGTGCTATAACTTTGTACATTTCTAGGTATAGCTAATATAGATGTGCTATAACTTTGTACATTTCTAGGTATATCTAATATAGATGTGCTATAACTTTGTACATTTCTAGGTATATCTAATATAGATGTGCTATAACTTTATACATTTCTAGGTATATCTAATATAGATGTGCTATAACTTTGTACATTTCTAGGTATATCTAATATAGATGTGCTATAACTTTATACATTTCTAGGTATATCTGATATAGATGTGCTATAACTTTGTACATTTCTAGGTATATCTAATATAGATGTGCTATAACTTTGTACATTTCTAGGTATATCTAATATAGATGTGCTATAACTTTATACATTTCTAGGTATATCTGATATAGATGTGCTATAACTTTGTACATTTCTAGGTATATCTAATATAGATGTGCTATAACTTTGTACATTTCTAGGTATATCTAATATAGATGTGCTATAACTTTATACATTTCTAGGTATATCTGATATAGATGTGCTATAACTTTGTACATTTCTAGGTATATCTAATATAGATGTGCTATAACTTTGAGTTTCAGTTGACTGACTTTGCTGCACTAATAATTCCATTCAACGTTTGTAACCAAATCCCATAATACTAGTTTACTTATTGTGTTTTATACCATTAAATTTAACCTTTCCCTTTTCTTCTCCATCTTTCTCATAGATCAAGATTTCTTAAGAACCACAATATATTGTTGATGGTATTGAAAAAAAAACAAAACATTGCTCCATTTGACAGGAGAGTACTCAAGATAGTGCTTAAGTTGTAACAGTAAGTGTATTTAGATATGATGAGGTTGCTTATCTTTAGCTAAAGAAATCTTAAAAATCATATAATTTATAAGAACACTTTTTATCATATACTAAGCTCATATGACAGTACTCAGTGAAATAAAATAGTATGAGGTTAAAGACTGCATTAGGTATATAGGTCAGAATGTATAGTTACTTTGTAATGTGACTATACACTAATTTATAGAACAGCTGACCTGGAAAAGATATAAAAAATATACTTAAAGTACTAATAACATTTGGTGTCAATAAAATACTGCAAATGAAATTATATAATTTTCTTCTGTATAATATGACTATATATAAAACATGGATAGATAGGGGTTATATGCATATAACTGAATGGCTACTTATGATATAGGATACTGAGTTTAGGCCAGAAATGATTATTTGAATCAACAGCATAGTATTAAACTATGAACCTATAAACCTATGGCCATATTCTTTTTATGAAAGTTTATATTTTTGTTTGTTTGTTTCACCACTTATGTGTACTCAAAACAGGAAATGTAGATCGTGTTACAGAATGCTGCTTGAGACATTCAAGTCACCTAGACTCTGACAAGGTTTTCATAATATCTGGTATAATATTTGTGCTGGCATCTGGTCTGAATCACTAAAGCTGACTTCAAATGCTGTATCTGAGCAAGGATGCTGAGTTTCTGTTAAGGTTACTCGTAGCTTTCCCATGGTGATTTCACGAGATGATTAAAGCCTTCTTTGCCTACGCATAACTTAGACTCAGAAAGCTTATTGTTTAGACTGATTAGTCAGTATGTCCTGTCTACTGCTGGCATCATATATGAAACTTATTGTAAACATATATTATTGCATATGAAAGTGGAGCCTGTGAGTAACATATGAGGTTGTTTTGCATTTGTTTTGTGAAAACAGTGTTGAGTTCATAATGGAGACCTGGTTGGACTATTAATGTTCCCCCAAAATGTGGTGGTCATTACATCTGGGGTCTCAGTTATTTAGAGGGCTGAATGGGGTAGCGTCTGTGCAGTGTAGGGTTGCTTTTTACAGTTATGCTCTAATGTAAAACTCAAGAATCTTCTCTGAAAATCATGCACTGCCACCTGTCATTCTTCCTAGGAGTGATTACCTCTCATTTGGTGCTGATCTCCTGTCATCAGAATATAAGTTGGCTGTTTTATTTAGACCATTAATGTTAAGCGAAATACAATATAAAGAAGTCATGAAATAGTTTCTTTATCTAATAATGCATGTTGACTTTGCAAGATTACCTGATTTTGAGCTGAGCCAGTATAGTAAACTTATAAACATTACAAATGACATGGGGGCATTACTCACCCAACTCCTTCAAGGGCATAGTGCATCTAATCTGGAGCAAATGGTGGTGTTCTTTAAACAAACAATCACAGTGCCAAATTATTCTGAATTATGTAAGCATTGCTACAACTGGGATGCATAAGCCATGATATTATCATAGAATTTGTAGATTCAGTAAAGCACAGAAAAGGTTAGAATGCAGCACAAACATTAGCCGAATGGACAGCGTTCAGTATATTAAATGAATACTAAACAGTATGCAATTTTCAGCATAATAAAAAAAATACCTAGAAGTTAAAAGAGCTACTGGAATCAGGCAATACAACTCTTTTTGTTTTCATAGCACAGTTACCAGCATGAGTATGACATAGCCCATGCTTTATCTAGTATAATTTAAAAGTTATTAATAACAGCAAAGCTTATTCAATGGCTTCTATCACATTTAAGAAGAAGAAAACAATAAAAATTGACTTTTAAGGTATTTTACCGTCTATAATCTCTTCTTGCTGCTCCGACAACAGCCTATTCTGTTCCCATGACAGCTAAATGAAGAAATGTTCAAGGACCATAGTCCGTAATTCCGTTGAGCTGCTGATGATGTCACACGGCAATGAGAAGACTACTAGAAATGATAGAAACACATCCCCGAGCTGCTGATTAATAAAAAAAGGTTCTAGGAGTTGCAGTGGGAAAAGGTAAGCTGTTTTGACAATAATTAAAGGTTTAGGGTGCCTTGTGACGTGCACAAGACATGCCAAATACATACAGAGCATTAACAATAAGACATGCCAAATACATACGGAGCATTAACAACAACTTCAAGTGAGAAAATTGCTCAAGCCTGACTCACTGCCAAGCCACCAACCAAAAAAAAAATGAAAGAAGCATATCTTTGAAACATTTCACATAGTGGAGGCATCAAGACACAAATCACTTACAGAAAAAGCATAGTTAAAGGAAAAAGTATATGAGCAGCACCTCAACCATTCCACAAAGACACTAACCAAAAAAAATAGCAAACAACAAAAGCAGAACACATTATCCAGCAACCAAAGCACTATATCAGCCACCAAACCGCCATGAACTCCTCACTGCCATACAAAGCTACGAGATAAGAAAGACATCCAACAAGCCAAAAAAAAAAAACAGTTCAAGCAGACTGGAACAATAGCAAAGTTTAAATCTCTATGAAATAAATATATTTATCACAAAAATTATAACAAGTAGATTAAATAGCTAACTAATTCAATAAATATGTTTATAGTGACTATAAGCTTTATATTATTTAAGCATTAATGCCAAAATTGACAGTAGAATAAGCAACAAAGGACAACAAATAAACTATCAATAGCTGGACAGTATATTCTCAAATCTTGCTCTTATAGAGAATGAATTATACCTTATATTCAGAAATTTATAAAGAAAGAATAAACTAAGTGTTATTAAGTATGTGAAATAGAGCAAGATGTAAACAACAAAGGAATAAATAGTGTAGACTAATTAATAGCTAACACAAACCAAAAACATTAAGAAAAAAATAACATCAACACTCACCTGTTGAACCATTTTCATCTCACTAGACTTCTGGGTCATAAAACAAATAATTATTTATCTACGAAAAAACAAGGACAATCCAACTCAAGTCATTTTTTTTAGTTTCTTTTTGTGTTCAAGCATTTTCCAGGATCCATTTTTTGCAAATCTTTTAAGACTAGAGGTATCTCAATCTATTTCATCTATTTTTTCCAGTATTTTATTTGTTTTGATAAATGTAATAGCTGTATCTAATTCTTCAAATACTTTCGGACCATCCTGAAGGAAGATTTTTAGCCTTGTTGGGAAAAGCAAGTGTGTTTTTATTTGTGCTTTTTTAAGTTCTTTAAGCAGTGGCAAAAATAGTTTCCTTTTGGCGATTACAGAAGAAGAATAGTAATTATCAAAGCGTATGATGTTATCTTTGAATTTAATGGGTGAATTCGAACATGCTGACTTTAATACAATTTCCTTATCATGTGAAGATAAACATTTGACTATTACAGATTTTATAGAATTCCTTTTACTATTTTTAGATGGGACCAAGGATCTGTGAGCCATTTCAATACCAAAGGAAAGGGCTTCAGGAAGTTGTAAAATCTCAGGTAACCATGAGGTTAAAAATTTCTCCATGTTATTTTCTTCAGTATTGTCCAGTAGCCCAAAGATCTTGATGCTGTTTCTTCGTGATCTGTTCTCTAGATCATCGATTTTTGTTTGCAGAAGGGAGTTTTATTTTAGAAAAAAATTCTAAATTGTGCTCATTTTCTTGAATTCTACAGTCCATGTCATTTAATAAAGTTTCTTTAAGCAATAACCCATGTCTGGGTGTGATTAATGCTGGATTTACCCACAGTTGGTGTGGTTTGGTCACAAGAGCGAAGCCTGAGTGACTAAACAATGACAACCGTGGGTAAATCCAGCATTATCCTTACCCAGACGTGGGTTATTGCTATTATACAATGACATTATTTAAGAAAAAAAATACTTACTTTTCTTAAATAATGGCATTGTATAATGCCTCTCTGCTGCTCTTCCACAGCTGTCCGGTATCCTCTGGCAGTTCTGATGTACTGTGCATGCATATGCTTACGCAGTACATCAGAGCTGTGTGTGGAAGCAACAGAGAAAGGAAGATCTCCGTTGCTTTTTTAAAGCTGTCTCGGTATGTTAAACAAGTTTAACATAGCGAGATATCTTTAAAAAAAGCAACAGAGAAAGGAAGATTTCTGTTCTCTTTTTTAAAGTTGTCTCACTATGTTAAATGAGTTTAACATAGCAAGATATTTTTAAAAACAGCAACGAAGAAAGAAAGATCTCCATTGCTTTTTTTTAAGATATCTCGCTATGTTAAACTCATTTAACATAGCGAGATTACAGCAACAGAGCTCTTCCATTCTCCATTGCTACCTAACACAAAAAAAAAAAAAAATCAAGACTTATAGTAATGAAAAAAGTCCGGGCGTATAAGTCGGATTTACAACAGGCAAACTGACCGATCAGCTTGCATGTTTTGGAATATTATTTATTTATTTATTATTTATTATTTTATTTACATTTGTTGACCGGGAGTGTCTGACTGGACGTAGGTCCATTTTCAGCAGAGGCCCGGGGAGAAAAGCTTCACAGTTAAAATATACAGACAGTAGTTACTTTGGATTTACATAGCGATTAACAATTTGATTAACATAGCAATTAATTGCAAACATAATTACAGATGAAGAACATAGTACATCAGTAGACAGCTATAATCTTTATCTGTGAAGTACATAACAGACATTAACAATTGTTACAATAAGAAGTTCCTGCTGTATAATAAGTAGTAGGCTTATGAGCATCCGAGCTTGCTATAATCAAGGCAGTTAGTGGGGTGGAAAGAAAGGTAGTGGTTGGATGGGGTGGGTGATATTAGAGTGGGAGTTGCAAGGGCATAGCCAACATGTTTTTAGGTGTGCTTTTAGTAAAATTTTGAAGTGGGTGCATGATGGTTTGGAGGTAATTGTGGGTGGGAGTGAGTTCCATAATTTGGCTATGGTGCAAGAGAAAAGTGCTTCACCAGCAGAGTTATTGGCTTTAGTGATCTGCAAGTGATTTTTGTTGCTGGATCTTAGTTGTATATTAATGGGGGTCATTGTATAAATACCTGTAATTTGTTCTTTTTGCTGTTTTAGATCTTGATGTAAAGTCTCCATTTGCTGAGAACATTTTTTCTTTAAAGTTATCTAACTTCAGATCTATTCCTTCTATTTTTGTGGATAGTTCTTAGATGGTGGATAGTAAAGACTGAAGCTCCTTTTTTAATGATGTATCCTGGTGAGAAAATTTTGTAAAGCTCATACTGAAGTCTGATGCCAGAAGTTTGTCTCTTATATTTTGACAGGAAAAAAATAAAAAAAAAATAAAAATATTAAGATACTATCTAAATAGACTATTAGATGAATCCAAATATATAAAAAATAATTAGTAGATAGATATATTCAAAATTTCCTGCATTACTGTTTTGATAAGGCAGAGCTGAGAGAAAGTGCTGCTACTCAAGGCTCATCCTGGCCATGCCCCAATCCATATAATCTTGATAGCGTAATTCAAACATTTAAGAGATACGTGTTTCAATTTAGCTAATTACTTATCAATGCCATACGTCATGAATCCACTGCATGGGTGAGATAAATGGTGAATTTGGCAGTAATCACCTGGGCACTTTATAACTATTACCACTGAAGGTATCTTAAAATTATGAACAGGATGGGCTTTTAATGGGCTTGCTACCATAACTGCCCTTACCTTCTTGTCCAACAGTACCTATGTCACTGCATGTTTACCTTCAAATTAACATGTTATGTGCTGATCAGGTCATTAGGATAATCTGTTTGGAAAACTTGTACCAAGGCCTGTGCATTGTTCTTGTTAGAGTACTGTCTCAGCTGTTGTTCCAGCACCTTTCATCTGGCAGGTGTATTAAAATCAAACTCTCTTCATCCACAGCTAGCTAGTGTAGGTCCTCTCCTCTTAAAAGAACAACCCCTGCCACTGCCAAACATGGCCCAACAACCCTCCATCTTCTTTTCTGTGGAAAAATGTACTGCAGAATAAAAGTCCCACATCCTTCTTTCCTGCAGCACTTAAAATTTGGAAGTGGGCAAGCACTGTGTGACTAAACATGTGAAAAACAGCAGGCTATTCAATTGCACTGAATAATATTAAATATCTATTAAGCCTAGTTTTAAAGTAGCTGAGCCTTAACAATCATGACTGCCAGTCAAATGTTAGCATCTCTGACCACCCACTTAAGGGTTTTATTTACTAATCTCAGTTTCCTAAAATACTGCTCATACATCAGCCAGGTTTGACCACCCTCATCCTCAAAGCTTCTGATATAATAAAAAATATGAAAACTCCACTCTTTTGTGCCATTATTACCACCATTAGCTAAACAAATCCCAAAACCCAGCTGTCACAAGATCTCAACCAAAACCTTATGAGAATCTTAGCATTCAGCTGACCTAGCTAGCAATCCACTCTACCTCATCCACATCATAGTCAAAGAATGTGATGTAATCCCCTTCCAGATCTGCTCCTTAATTGACTACAGAGTATGTGTACCAATGTGCTCTTTCAGATACCTGCATAGCTGACACAGTCTTAACCCCTTCCTTTCATTCCGCAGAAGAGGCATTGACCTGCATTCACTTACCTCCTCTGCCAAAGAGCAGTAGCCTGAGGCAGTGAGAACATTTGGGGTTGGCACCCTACTGGGATCTCTCCCATCTTCATTGGGGTGTGCAGCTGTTGTAGAGACTTCTGGTCCTAAATGCACCAGTCTCATACTCCAGCCCCAGCCTGTTTCTCAATCTGCCCAACCCCAATTTCACAGATATTAATTTAAACCTTCATTGTATTCTTCAAGTCCATTTATATTATAATCAAGTAGTAAAACATTATTAACCTCACCAGGAGGAATATTACCTAATGCAAATGATGTCAGTAGACTGGCAGAATCCTTCCTATGGTGTAACATTCACAACTAACCTCACTATTCCACTCTGACCTGCTGTTCAAGCTCTGACTATGTTGCCTTTATCAGTCATATCGTCCCTTGTTTCAGACATCATTTGAGAAAGCACAATGTCAGATCTACGGGTGTGAATATAAATAAATGGTGTTCTTTTTATGTAATAAGATGCATTAATAATGCAATTGACAGGATCTTTTGCAAATACAAGTAACATGAAATGGGATATTATATTATGCATTGTTAAAGCAATTTTTGTATTTTGTGTGCTATGTTAAATTTGTATGATATTAAATTTGTTAAAAAGGATATAGAAAAAAAATACCACGAATGACCTGCACAACAAAGCCTGCATGTTTTCACACAAAGAAAAATCTACTTTTAAATAGAAAACCTGGGGGGAAAAACTCCCACAAATCACCAAAACAACAAAAATGGCTGCAGCTTAGTTACCCCCAGTTACATACAACTTCACTTGATGGACACTATGCCATAACTACAAAAGCATGACAAAACTAAAAACAGTGAACTAAATCCAAAATGGAAGAAAAAAACACTCCAACACCAGGAATAAAGTTAGCGCTTCGGTCTGAAGAAGTTTGCTGAAATAGTAAACGAAAGCGCTAACTTTATTCCTGGTGTTGGAGTGTTTTTTTCTTCCGTTTTGGATTTAGTTCACTATGCCATAACTATGCAACAAGCACTGTAAATATTTTCTCTTTTCATAACAATACGTTTTCTGTCCATCATTTCAAACAGCAGAAGAAACAAGATACAAGAAAACATGAGTCACCAGAAAACTCCGGTGTCAAAACTATGCAGCAGTCAAAAAGTAAATCTTATTTTAGTTTTTAAGACAAAATATATGGCTTAATTGAGGGGACTATGACTACAGTAATGTGTGGCTGACATGAACATCTGACCCCCACCTAAACATGTATAAACATTTTTTAATAGTATGCATTGTAATGAAATACAGTTGATACATTAAGTGGGAACCTTTCATTTCTCATTTTATGTTTACATTTTCAGTCTATTCACAAATAAACACGATGCAGTTCTACATAATGAAGTTTATTTTGAATTACCAAAGATGTCCATGACACAAACCTGGAGTAACAAGTAAAATATGTCAATAGTGAACAAATCATGTCAGTCCTGTTTGGGTCTCTTGTAGTCTTCATAATTTCAAAGTAAACAAATAAACCATAGTTGTCCATTGCATCTTTCCTATAAATAATGCCTTGACAGTAATGTTCCTATATATACCACTATATTTTATCTTTTGTCATAACTAAGCCTAAGTTTTTCAGGTATACTAATATAACAACTTCTTAGACAAGCTACCTAAAACTTTTTGCCTTACCTTGCCTCATATAACAAGGCCTCACTGTCAATGATCCTGCTCCAATTCACCTATAAATTCATCACTAGTGATTAGCCCTGTTAAAGTCTGTACCCTTCAGTGTATCCAGAATGAAAAGACCGCCTGAATTTTGTACACTGGTTATATTATCACATGATTCTGACTTCCTTTTCCTCATCCTCCACTTCTATGTCTGACTAACATCTGACCCCTCCTTCCTCTATATCCCTCATCCACACCTACTGGGTCCTCCTGCCTATCACTCTCAGAGCAATAGGGTGGCACGTATCCAGCCACATATAATGTTTTTTATATTAAAAAGGTGCAAATAATGGATATAACTTGTGTCATCCAGTCCCTTTTGAATAATGTGACACTTGCACATACCTGCAAAATAAATAAAAAATCATTAAAATCACTGGTTGATATGGGGACAAACTCCCACACCCACATACAGGAGACTTTAATCCCTCCTCCTCCTCAGTTAACACAATTTATTGATTGATTGAGTGACTGATTGGTTGATTGGTGTTTATTTGTTTACTGGGATAGTGCATTGATCTCTTTGGGCCAGATGGGTGAATGGAGTCATATAAGAGTAATACAGTTTTTATAATAAAAATAAATTGAAGATAAACAAATCTTCAAATTATGTACAAATGACATAAGACAAATACAGCATTAAAAACTGAGACATTGCAGATAATCAAATATTTGAGTTATGAGCAGAAAAATGTAGGAGTTACACATTAGAGTGCTGATACCGGAGACAATGTACATATAAATGTTCTAGTATTATGATCATCTTCCAAGCAGCGCCAGTGCAGGAGAAGGGCAGTTTGTGTAGGTACCCTGTCAATGAAATTGGAGTCAGTGACACAAATGACTAATGTAAATGACACTGCTTAATTGTTATCCATCTGCTTTGTGCCCCAGGTCATAATTAAAAAGAGGCCTAGAACTTGACTACCCATTGAACAAGTGTATAACTAAATATATACATAAAGAAATTGGGCCAAACAACATGGGTCAGTACATATGCTGGACAGACCACCTTTTGTGATAGGGTGACAGTCTAGAAGATTCTAGACTAGCTCCTCCCCCTGCAATAGCTGCAGAACTAGTGCAATGAGTAAGATCTTGCTACACTAGACACAGTTTGACAAGTTAGAACAAAAGCCAGGTCTCCTCACAAGGAACAAAGAACTGGTAATGCAAATGTATACTATGTACCTGTCATCACTGACAACAGAACACTCTAGATGTTTCTATGAAGAATCCTGACAATGATGTTATAGTATGCATTTAGAGAAAAAGAAAAAAGTACTTGATGCAGTTGTTGCAGGTAACAGACCTCACATGACCATAAAAAACAAACAGGAAGGAAAAAATTATTTCTGCAAAGATTGTGGGTATTCCCACCAAACAATCATGTACAGTTCTTCTACTTCAAGGTAAGACAGATGTGCAGGCAAATCAGGTTACAAGGACCTCATCCATCATTACTTTTGCCTTCAAGAGTATGATATCCCCAAATTATGTTATTTTTTCTACAGATGAATTTAAGATTACCTCAGCAGTGTTTATTTTTGTTACTTTCACTGGTGAGAGGCGTCAAAGTTATCCTTGTTAGAGAAATGCAATACCTGTTAAACATGTGGACAGGTAAAGTGATGTATCAGTTATAGAATATTACAAGTCCAGTTAGGCTACATTCTTCACTTCTATATGAGTTCTTCCACTGTACAAAGAAAGTGTTTGTTGAATTACTGGGAATTAGAACAGTTTTGTGCTTCACTTACACTGTCAGTGATTTAAGTTTGAGTTTTATGTGCTTCTTTAAAACAATTTTATTTAAATATTTAAATATATCTTTATGTTTCAGAAAAAATGTAAGGTGCTCACAGATAGGGCCCAAGAAGTTAGGTTGGGGGAGGTCTACCTCCACAAAGAGGCCTGTCACTAGTAGAGTCCCTCTGGGCTTGCTGCTGGGCTGCTCCTTTTTTGGCATTTATTTCTCTGAGGTCAAAACCTACAAGGGCCTCTGGCTGAGCAGATTTGCAGACAACTATAAATTAGATGCAGTTATAAACTCTCCTAATGGCACAAATACCTTTTGTGAATGGCCTGTGTTGAATTAGTCACATGGGTGGTAGTGGGCCAATCCAGAGGGGAAAGCATTGAGTGGTCATTGTTAGCTCATCCATCCTGAAGGGGAAAGAGATAGCTGTGTCTCACTGCTTGGGTGGCACCTGGAGAGAGCATTAGATGTTACAGCTATGGAGAGCAAACTTGAAGAAGACCTGCTGCGTAGAGGTGCACTACACTAAACTTGGAGTGGTGGAGATCAGTATGACGTGTGTGTGTGTGTGTGTGTGTGTGTGTGTGTGTGTGTGTGTGTGTGTGTGTGTGTGTGTGTGTGTGTGTGTGTGCATCTTACCTTAAAGATTAATCAGTCAACTGAAGACAGCTGCTAGAGCAATTAGGAGTACCAGAGGGTTAGCAATGAGTCCACTGAGTGTAACAAATTAGTACACACCCTTTAGCCAACCTTGTGTTTCTCTGAAGAATTAATGAGGTCCAGCAAAGGAACAGATGGCTCATAGGACTGTCACCTCTCTGGAAGGCCTTTAACTTCCTCCCCACAAGAGAAATAAATAGGTTAATGAAAGAAGGGGGTTCATTATGGAAAAATCAGCAAATACAGAGATAAAAAGATCTGTGTCATGGATGAGACTGCTTTAGGTTCTCAATGAATATGCAATTATCAGTCAGAGATGCATTTCCCTACAAGCAGACCATTGTTACTGGTGAAGTGCTGCTGATATTTGTGGAGAAGAATAAATATGCAGGCCATAACTGCAGCAAACAATGTCAAAACATCGCACTTTCCTGTCAAAGGAATCTCCCCATACCATGGAGTAGACTTCACTACTGGCCCTTCATAATATATTAACAGGGTGGGTAAAATATGACTACTGTTTGTATTGGCCTCATACTTTCAGCAAGTTAGAACCACATTTCCCAGAAATAGCATCCACCACAATAAGAAATGTGCTGGCTTCATTCACAACAGAGACAATGAGCTGAAAGTCAACATAGAGAAATAGTAAAGTTAAAATATTTGGATTGTTATATAGACAAAACAGGATTATGTTTAAAATGTGAAGCTCTGTACAACAACTGTCACTGCGAGTCCCAGATCAGTATAAAGTAAATCACTGTATATACAGGCATACTGTAAGTCAGGATAGATAGGTTACACCTGCATGGGCATTCTGTACTGCAGGATTGATATTCTTAATTTACTTCTCCACGGGCATCTTTCCTGCTAGCTTGATATACCAATGTTTGCTTTTCCACAGGTGTGGTGTACTGCTGGACTGATATTCTGAGGATTGCCTTATATAGAAGATATTTCTGTGTGTTAAAGAGAATCAGTGATTTTTATTTAAGTAATTCTGAGTAGTTGATGTATTTGGAAGACAAATGTAAATAACTAAAATAGTTGGTCTATTTCTTTATAAAAGGTTTGAATGGATCTTACAGTGCCTTATAAGAAGGGGCAATAGCTGCTGGGTGAAATTAAGTGATAGAAATTGTTTTGAGGAATGTTTATGGACAGAAAGACAGTATACTCCAAACTTTTCATAATACCCTGCAGTTATTCTGAGCTAATTTATCAAGATCTGCAGCAATATTTCTAGTGAGTGTCTTTAAAGCATGCATATTTCTAAAAGGACATAAAAAAGCAGTCAAAGTGGCATTTATATACCATGTTCCTGTGTGTGTGTGTGTGTGTGTGTGTGTGTGTGTGTGTGTGTGTGTGTGTGTGTGTGTGTGTGTGTGTGCGTGTGTGCGTGTGTGTGCGTGTGTGTGTGTGTGTGTGTGTGTGCACACGCGCGTGCGGGCATGCATATATGTGGAGTTCTGATAAAAAAACATGACTTCAAGGAATCACAGCATGACTGAACAAGCTTGTGTGTGTGTATGCATATATGAGGAGTTCTGAACAAAATCATGACTCTAAGGGCACACAGCATGACTGAACAAGCTTTTGATTTTGGCATAATTTGTAGTAGCTTTTATCCATTCTAAGTTGCACTTTTTCAGACAATAGTTTCACCAACTTATCATATCATTCTAAATTTGACAAAAAAAACACTTTCAATTTATTCCAGGAAAAAAAGCAATGTTTGTGTTTTTTTTTTCTTCTGTTGAATTTAGAAACAGGTGGTTGACAGGTCTGCAAGACTGATAATCCCCGGGTAGGTGATGTACACTTTCCCTGGGGATTGTGTGATCCCAGACTTAGTTTATATAATTAACAGGGTGGGTGGTGCTCCAAGGCTAATGCTGTCAATGTTTTTGTTGTTGATGCTAATACATCAACATTTCAGATGCCAATATTTCTTCCATTTGATTTGTCAAAGTCAAACTCAAAGTAAATTTTATTGTCATTCAGAAATCACACAAGTGCAAAAATTTAATGAAATTCTGTGTCTCCGGACTCAATGTGCAGACAGCTAATGTAGACTATTTTCACAGACATTTACACATATAACACCTAGCTATTACATCACGGACATGCAGGTACACAGTGCACGTAATTAGAAATACACTTTAACACTTTTCGAACTGAACACTTACTTGCATGAGACTTTAGTATTGGACAGGTACTTGATTAAGGCATTGCATTAATCCTTGCACAGAAAGAGACGTATTACACTGTGAACATTAGAGTATAGCACTATGCACCTTTCAGTATTGCCCTGTGGTTAATTTATGAATGCAAAACATGTATTGCACTGAAAGGAAATATTTTACTGCATTGCTACTGCCCTAGATGGCTTATAATTACAGTATTGGTAAATATTGCACTAAGTATTACATGAGACCGGTAACCAAGTTAATGCACAATTTGAGACAGTTTCTACTGAACCAACTGGACATCATGGAGTGTAGTGGTTACTAGAGTTCAGTGACCTGATAACATTAAGGAAGAAGCTGTTCCTGAATCTCGTAGTTCTGCAATGTATGCTTTGGAAGCACTTTCGGGATAATAGATGCAGGAAGAGTCTGTAAGCAGGGTGAGTGCAATCTTTAATTATTCCTCTGGCCCTGCTGAGATATCTGGATAAGTACAAGTCATGGATAGGTGGTAAGGTGGTCTTAATGATCCTCTCAGCTGTCTTTACCACTCTCTGGAGAGATTTGCACTCAGAAATAGACCAGCTTTCATACTATACTATGAGGTTGTTTGTCAGGATGCTTTCTATTGTATCTCTGTAGAAGGTAGTGAGAATTGTTGATGGGAGATTTGCTCTCCTCAGCCTTCTTAAAAAGTACAATCTCTGGTGCACTTTCTTGACTATGGCATTTGTATTTGTGTTCCAAGACAAGTCCTCGTCGATGTGCACTCCCAGAAACTTCATGCTTCTCACTCTTTCAACTGTTTCCCATTGATGGTGAGGGGAGAATGTTCCTTGCGATTTTTCCTGTAGTCCACAATTATCTCTTTTGTCTTGTTCACATAGTTTCATAGTTTCATAGTATAGTACTAGGCTATCTGCCCTGGGGCATTTGTAAGCCTAGCCATAGTGATGTGGCTTTTGCCACCCCATGAAATGGTACAAAAAATGTACAGAATAAATTTAGAATACTGTGCCTCTGTCTAGTAGTGACACAATGAAGGTCCCCTTATATAATAGAATTAGTTTACTGTGCCCCTGTCTAGCAGTGACACAGATGTGACCCCTGGGGTAAACTTACGATCTCCCATCCACTCATCAAGATTTCTCTTGCAGAGAGTCAGTGAGGGGCTCTGCCTAATACGAACTGGGATCATGTTCCAAAGCATGGGAAGCCTCTGGGTTATGAATCTATCCCTCCAGCATGTCCTATTCATACTTGTGCCGAGGTTTAAGTCTTTAGCTCTCGTGGTCCTGATGGATTTGGATTTTTTTGAGGTGGAGCTTGTCCATCAGGTCCTGATTGGACATGGCCTTGTACGTCAGGCAGAGATCATCTCTGAGCAGGCAGTATGCTACTGAATAGAGCTGAAGTTTCTTTAGTCTGGCAGAATAAGACATATGTTGGAGACCCTTGATCCTCTTGGTGAGGTACTTTTGTGGTCTCTCCAGCTGTTGCAAATGCCAGGTGAGGTACATACCAAATGGGGCATTGTACTCAATCATGGGTCTGATGAGGGAGGAATATAGGGGTACAATGACATTCTTGGATCTGGATGTGAATCCCTTCATGATGAGGTGTGCAAGGTAGAATGTTTTTCTAACCACTTTGGCAACGTGGGTGTCAAATGAGAGGTCGCTGTCGACTTGGGTCCCTAGGTCTCTGATTACTTTTTCCATACTCAGTGGGTTGCTGTCTATGTGATAATTTGTGGGTACTTTGTTTTTCCCAAAGGGGATGACTATGCATTTTTTGGCATTTAGTTTAAGGCCGTGACTCTGGCACCAGTTGTCCATTTCTGTGAGGCCTTTTTGTAGGATGTGTGTGTCTGCTGGTGTATCGACTATGGCGCCTAGTTTGCAGTCATCTGCGAACTTTGTCAGCCACAGCCCTCGCATGTTTGCTTTAACATCTGAGAAATAAATGCCGAACAAGAGGGGTCCCAGGACAGATCCCTGTGGGACACCACTTGTGACTGGCTTTGAGTCTGACATTGCTCCAGCGATTTTAACTTTATGGGTTCTGTCCTTTAGCCAGTTTGAAACCCATCTAGTGACATAAGGGTTTACTTTTAAGCTTTTGATCTTATCTATGATGCCTGAGTGGGGTATTGTGTTGAAGGCCTTAGCCAAGTCCAGGTATGCTGTATGGACT
Source organism: Protopterus annectens (assembly GCF_019279795.1). Classification (NCBI taxonomy): domain Eukaryota; kingdom Metazoa; phylum Chordata; order Ceratodontiformes; family Protopteridae; genus Protopterus; species Protopterus annectens. The sequence continues at coordinate 994,354,306 of NC_056731.1, read as the reverse complement.
GCTTTGCCCTCATCAATGGCTCTAGTGACTGTTTCAAAAAAGTCAACCAGGTTTAAAAGGCAGGATCTGCCCTTTACAAAGCCGAACTGGGTGGGGTCAAGTGTCTGTAGGTCCCCTATGTCTCTGTTTATGAGTTCCATAATGATTCTTTCCATAGTTTTGCAGACCAGGCTGGTTAAGCTTATGGGGCGGTAGTTTCCAGGGTCTGTAGAGGCACCCCCTTGTGGAGTGGGACCACTGTTGCTGTACGCCAGTGTTCAGGTACATATCCCGAAGTAAGGCTAAGGTTAAATAGCATTTTTATGTGTGGGTTTAGCTCCTCTTGGAGTTCACGTAACACGCAACCCGGGATACCGTCAGGTCCCATTGATGCTGTGCTTTTTGCTTTGTTTAGGGCGGTTCTCACTTGGACATCTGAGATGACAGGGAGATTACATTCAGCTGGGATAAGTATTTCTTCTTTTGGGGGTGAAGGAGGGGAGAAATTTGCACTGAACCTGTCAGCCAGAATGTTGGCAATATCTGTGGGTTCAGTGTATTGTTTGTTGTTGTGAACCAACTCTGAGCATATCTGAGGGTTTCCGCCCAGGTTTCTAACATAGCTGAAGAAGGCTTTGTGGTTATCTTTAGTGTTCTTAGCGATTTTTCCTCTCAAAGTTGGCCTTGCATGTTTTTTGAGAGAACGTAGTTTTCTGCTAATGTTGATCAGAGATGTCTTCCCTTCATGGGATTTTGCTCTGACGTGCAGTAGCTTCCTTCTTTTGTTATACAATTTGTTTATGGCTGAGATCCACCAGACAGGACGCTTACCTTTGGTGGAGAGGGACTTGGATTTGTTTGGGATTGCATGATCCATGCATTCTTGGAGATGTCCATAGAAAGCATTTGTGAAGGATTCGGCATTGTGGGATGTGGTATCCACTGGCACAGTGGGCTTAAAGGATACCATCTCAGTCTTAAGAAGAGTGAAGCCTGCTTTTGAGAAGTTTTTCACTGTGGTCTTTTGTGCTGGGGGTGGAGGTGGGATATGTATATCCAGGGTGATTAGTTTGTGGTCAGATCTCACTAGTGAGGGGTATACTTCCGGTGTGGAGCATTTTGTCCACATGTTTGTGATGATCAGGTCTAGTATATTATCTCCCCTAGTGGAAGAGGTGACTAGTTGTTCCAGTGCATTTGAATTTATGAATTCCAGGAACCTTTGGGCTAGGGTATTAGGGCTAGAATAATGTACCCAATCTATGTTTGGGTAGTTGAAGTCTCCCAGTATGATGGTATTTTGTGATACATTCATATCCTGTAATGTCTTCAGGAAGGCTGAGTGGGGTTCTTGAGATTGGGAGGGTGGTCTGTAACATGCTACCAGTTGTATAGCAGTTTTGCCTAAGGTTAGTTGCACCTGTATGGTCTCTGATGCTTCATGTGTTGCTACTAACCTGGAGGTGTGGGTGTCCTTGATGAATATGGACACTCCCCCTCCCTTTGTGGTTCGGCCCAGGTTTTGGGGCCAAAAAGCATGATATGAGGTATAGCATGGTAGCACTGAGGTGCTCTCAGGAGCCTTGAACCAGGTTTCAGTTACTGCACAGATGTCGATGTTCTCCATGCTGAGGAGTGCATCAAGTACCTGCATCTTGAGATTTAGACTTCTGGCATTGAGCAGCATTACCCTTAGTTTTTTTCCATTTTTGTTTTCTAAGGAGGTGGGTTTGTTTTTTGAGCCTTGCCTAAAAAAGGCACTATGGGGGTGGCAAGAGCCTTAGCCAATATCCGGAAGCCCAGTGGTGACAGGTGTAAGCCATCCCTTGCGAAGCAGCGTGGCTTGTCCAACATGTCATCCCAGGCAGACAGACATTGGATCCCCTTAGAATGACACCAGTACTTGAGCCAATTGTTAAAGCTGATCATCTTGTCTTTGTATTGTGGTATCATTTTTGGTGAGGGCAAGATGCTGCTCAGGGTCAGGGTCATACCAGCCTGGGCTACATAATTGGAGAGCTCCTCTATGTCTCTTTTCATGTAGTCCAGGGAGGTACATCTCAGGTCATTCACACCAGCATGGACAATGACGGAGTCATATTTGTACTTGCTTTGGAGTGACTTGAGTGCGTGTGTTATGTGGCAGATCCTAGCTCCCGATAGACAGCTCACAGTCACCTTCTCCTTGTTCAGCCTGGTCAGCGGGACATCAGTGTGTCTGACTATAGAGTCACCTATTACTAGTGTATCAGGCAAGGTGTTTGGCCTTAAGAGCTGTGATTGGTTGACACACTGATTTATTGAAGTATGTGTTGCATGTGTTTTGTTTTGAGGTGGTGGATTTTTGGATGTCTGCTTTGGGAGCCTCTGTTGTTTTGGTAAGTTTTTTATTAGAGCCCCTGAGTATGTCTTTGTGTTTTTATGTGTTTGGTTTGCAGTTGTGGTAGGTCTATGTGGGACTGGGATTGTTGTGTGTGTGTGGTTGCCATCTCCTCCTGTCTGGTCATGCCAGCCCTGAGTTGAGAGAGTTCACCCTCCAGTTTGGCTATATAGTTGCATCTCTCACATGTATTTGTGTTTGTTGGGAGGAGGAGAGGGTTGTCTGTGTACATGAGACAATTGTAGCATTGTCTCAAGATACCCAGATTGACCAGCTGAATTGGAGATGACGCCAGTAATCTACCACTCGACATGCTAGAACAGTATAAGGGAGTGCTGTACCTTTAAGGGAAGTGGATATTCACAGGAGTGGTAAGTAGATGTAGCGCTTTACTTAGTATGAGAGTACTTACTTAGTAGAGAAGTATTGAGAACAGGTGCTAGGCTTATAATATAGTGAGTAGTCTGGTTATACTAAGAGTAGAGCTTCCTTAAGGGGAAATTTGAAGAGCAGACTTGGCGGAGCCAGAAAAAGTTTAACCTTGTTTAACCGGCGCTGTGCTATGCACACAACTGCGCAAAGCTGTGCAAACGCGGATTTTAAACAGTGAACTACAAAAGAGCTAGAAATGGTCGAAAACAACCAATTACTACAGCTTCTTTTGCTGAGGTCACTTCCTACAGGGACAGGTAGGCTGCTCAAGGCTCCCCACTCCCACTGGTGAGCAAAGAAACTTCCTTCTATCCGAGTAAGGTAATGGACAACACAGGAACTACACCACAGCCCAGAA